>NC_054492.1:25344184-25451684 GCF_017639515.1 Carcharodon carcharias | reverse complement strand
AAGGGGGGAGAGAAAGGGGGGAGAGAAAGGGGGGAGAGAAAGGGGGGAGAGAAAGGGGGGAGAGAAAGGGGGGAGAGAAAGGGGGGAGAGAAAGGGGGGGGAGAAAGGGGGGGGAGAAAGGGGGCGAGAATGGGGGGGGAGAATAGGGGGGCGAGAATGGGGGGGGAGAATGGGGGGGAGAAAGTGGGGGGAGAAAGTGGGGGGAGAAAGTGGGGGGAGAAAGTGGGGGGAGAAAGTGGGAGGAGAAAGTGGGAGGAGGAAGGGGAGGAGGAAGGGGAGGAGGAAGGGGAGGAGGAAGGGGGGAGAAAGGGGGGAGGAAGGGGGGGAGGAAGGGGGGGAGGAAGGGGGGGAGGAAGGGGGGAGGAAGGGGGGGAGAAAGGGGGGGAGAAAGGGGGGGAGAAAGGGGGGGAGAAAGGGGGGGGAGAAAGGGGGGGGAGAAAGGGGGGGGGAGAAAGGGGGGGAGAAAGCAGGAGAGAAAGCAGGAGAGAAAGCAGGGGAGAAAGCAGGGGAGAAAGCAGGGGAGAAAGCAGGGGAGAAGAGAGACGAGAGAGAGAGGTAAGAGAGAGAGAGAGAGAGGCGAGAGAGAGAGGGGCGGGAGAGAGAGAGGGGCGGGAGAGAGAGAGGGGCGGGAGAGAGAGAGGGGCGGGAGAGAGAGAGGGGCGGGAGAGAGAGAGGGGCGGGAGAGAGAGAGGGGCGGGAGAGAGAGAGGGGCGGGAGAGAGAGAGGGGCGGGGAGAGAGAGAGGGGCGGGAGAGAGAGAGGGGCGGGAGAGAGAGAGAGGGGCGGGAGAGAGAGAGGGGCGGGAGAGAGAGAGGGGCGGGAGAGAGAGAGGGGCGGGAGAGAGAGAGGGGCGGGAGAGAGAGAGGGGCGGGAGAGAGAGAGGGGCGGGAGAGAGAGAGGGGCGGGAGAGAGAGAGGGGCGGGAGAGAGAGAGGGGCGGGAGAGAGAGAGGGGCGGGAGAGAGAGAGGGGCGGGAGAGAGAGAGGGGCGGGAGAGAGAGAGGGGCGGGAGAGAGAGAGGGGCGGGAGAGAGAGAGGGGCGGGAGAGAGAGAGGGGCGGGGAGAGAGAGAGGGGCGGGAGAGAGAGAGGGGCGGGAGAGAGAGAGGGGCGGGAGAGAGAGAGGGGCGGGAGAGAGAGAGGGGCGGGAGAGAGAGAGGGGCGGGGAGAGAGAGAGGGGCGGGAGAGAGAGAGGGGCGGGAGAGAGAGAGGGGCGGGAGAGAGAGAGGGGCGGGAGAGAGAGAGGGGCGGGAGAGAGAGAGGGGCGGGAGAGAGAGAGGGGCGGGAGAGAGAGAGGGGCGGGAGAGAGAGAGGGGCGGGAGAGAGAGAGAGGGGCGGGAGAGAGAGAGGGGCGGGAGAGAGAGAGGGGCGGGAGAGAGAGAGGGGCGGGAGAGAGAGAGGGGCGGGAGAGAGAGAGGGGCGGGAGAGAGAGAGGGGCGGGAGAGAGAGAGGGGCGGGAGAGAGAGAGGGGCGGGAGAGAGAGAGGGGCGGGAGAGAGAGAGGGGCGGGAGAGAGAGAGGGGCGGGAGAGAGAGAGGGGCGGGAGAGAGAGAGGGGCGGGAGAGAGAGAGGGGCGGGAGAGAGAGAGGGGCGGGAGAGAGAGAGGGGCGGGAGAGAGAGAGGGGCGGGAGAGAGAGAGGGGCGGGAGAGAGAGAGGGGCGGGAGAGAGAGAGGGGCGGGAGAGAGAGAGAGGGGCGAGAGAGAGAGGGGCGAGAGAGAGAGAAGCGAGAGAGAGAGGGAGGGGCGAGAGAAAGAGAGGCGAGAGAAAGCACGAGAGTAAAGAAAAGGACACACTGGGAAAGGCATATAAATAATGATTGCATTTTGAAAGCACCTGTTATAACCTCAGCATGTCCCACAGCACTTAATAGCCAAAATATAGTCAGTCATATCACAGGACACAACGTAATCAAGTCAGCACAACAAGATCCTACAAATAACCATGTGATTAAAAATGATCATCGGTCTTTAAGTGATATTGGTTGAGGGATAAATGTGGTCCAGGACACCTTGTCTTCTTCAAACAGTGTCCATGGGATCATTTACACCCACCCAAGAGAGCAGACAGGGCTTCGGTTTAAAGCTTTATCTGAAAGCCAGCACTTCCAGCAATGCAACACTCCCTCAGTGCTGCAGTAATGAGATATTTGGAGTGCCAATTGAGGGATGTCAGCTCTGGGGCTAGAGTCTTCTCCACTCCTGTACTGTCCCAGTCTCTTGACAAAGCGCAACAGGACGTACTCAAATTCCAGTTGTTGGAGATCTTTTACAATGATGCTCGTGAATGGAGAGATTTTGGCCACGCACTAGCTCGATGGCTTTCCCCATAAGCACTCACGCTAAATCTCCATCAACAGCAGCATGAGGTCTCAGTGCCGTTTAATTATTCCTGCAACACTTGGCTAAGGGAGATTGTCTCTAATCTCTAGTGCATGTAAGATTCTGTGATCCTGGGGGAGGGCCAAAACGTTTCACCTGCAACACATTCTGAACAGGTACAGAAGATGCATTACAGAAATTTGATATTCCTCTGCTATACATCAAGTTGAATACCAGAAAAAGATTAATTGCTCTTTAACTCCAGGCTCTGAAAATGTGCAAGCACTGTTTAATTCATTCAATATTTGAAATGTAACACCTTAGGAGGCAAGCTGATTAAAATTTAATGATTTTAGTTACATCCTTATGACTTAAATAAACAATGTACTGGAGGCAGATTGCTGCTACAAATTAAAATTGCAGTCAGCATACAAAGTAAGCAATTTAAATATTACTGAGGAGAGAGTCATGCTGCACTTTAAAAACATGCCTCGCTCTTCAGCAATATTCAAGTTCTGTATTACCTAGTGACTGTTTGAATGCGAGTTAACCCAAACTTTCAGATTATCGGAGTCTTAATTAAAAAGTTACAGCTGGCAGAGGAGTGGTAGCATGGCTCCCATCTCTTTTCACCTCTCAGTTGACTGCGACAGGTGATTTTTTTCCAGAGAGTGTATGCTTTGAGTGTTTAACTGTTTAAGTGCTGTGACTGTAAAAGGCACCCACAGACAGGTTTTCTTGTAAGTTTTAAAAGAAAAGGAAACAGTATTTATTGAACTTAACACCCGGTATGCAAAAATAATCTTTAAAAAAATACTCCAACTCTCATGCACACAACAATCAAGAGGTTCACGTACACACAAGTTACTAAAAAGGAGGGCAGGTGAATGGTTTATGAGTCCCAAAAGAAAGTCAATTATATATGGATCGTGTATATAGATGACTTGGACAGGTTCAGACTGGGTTGACAATCTTTCCAGATTCTGCATCAAGATGATTTTATATGTCGAAGGATGATTTCCGTCTCTTCTTCTGGAGTCAGCAGCTGCTTGGTTTATGTTAAAGATGCTGCCTGTGGTGTTTGACTGGTCAGAATACAGGCAGGGCACATTGCAGATTGGCTGGAAAGGGAGAGAAAAGGGGCCACGAGTTGTCTTCTTGCTGTCACCAGCTCGTGATCTTTCTTCCCTCTGATGCTGGAAGTCAGTGTGTCGGTTCACAAAGGACTAGCTTGCTGTCACATGACCTTCCTTCACAAACTAGCAAGTTACCAAACTTGGTCATAACAAACTCATTTCAGGACCATTGTTTAAAGTGATTAGATTTAAGGAGAAGCGCCCTTCAGCCGGGGTCCATTGTCCGGAGTGATTGAGTTTAATAACTTGGTCGTCATCCAACTGAATAACTAGATTATGTCTGAATGTCTTTGGAGTAGTTCAGGAGATGGTATTCACACTCCCTAAGCTTATTCTCATGGGTGGGCTAGCCCCATTTTTGTCTGATAGCCTTATAAATTTTCAGGCGTAGATGTAAACGTTTGGCCCTTTTGAGACTCACGAATCTTTCAAAAACTTCACTCTGTCACTTCAGCTCACTTAATAAACAAAGTCTTTTTTTTATACAAAACAGGGCTTTATGCAGAAGTGACAGGTACAACCAATTATGTGGCAAGAAAAAGCATTGTACATGCAAGAACTGGAACTCCTCGGGAGACAATTCCAACAGTTACTCCAACTCCAAAGGAGTTTGCCAGCACCTAATTAATATGCAGGGATCTCTCTGGGTGCTCTGTACATTTTGAGAAGATGCGAACAGAACATGTGAACAAACTGTGGTCAACTTACAGCCAGCTGTTGCTGCAGATCTTTGATTTGAACCTGGAGGGCCTCCAGCTGCTGGCTTGGTCTCTTTGGATTATTAGCAGAATACGAAAGCTGCGACAGGCCATTCAAAGCTTGCTTTAGCCTCTCCACATCATTTAACAGCTCAGTTATCTATGAAAGGGAGGAAAAAATTACAGTTTTGTCATTTTGCATACCAAGGGTTCATATCACAAGGCAGAGGGGAAGGAGAGGTCTAGGTTTGATTTGGAATCAAATACACTTGAAAGCCTTTGAACAATTCACTGGGGCTGAAAGAAAGACTTGTGCCTATAAGCATCTTTCACAATCTCGGGTCATTCTAAAGTGTTTCATGGCCAATGAAGTACCTTTGAAGTGCAATCACCGTGATAATGCAGGAAACGAGGCAGCCAATTTGCACACCGCAAACTCCCCCAAATAATGAGTGGGTTAATGACCAGGTCATTTTTTTTTTAAACTGATGTTAACCAATAAATATTGGCCAGGACACCCAGGAGACCCCTATGCTCTTCTTCGAATAGCATTATGGAATACATCTCTTAAGGCAGCTGACAGGACCCCGGCTAAGTGGCTCGTCAGAAAGGAAACACCTTCGTCAGTGCAGCACTCCCTCAGTACTGGTACTGGGAGTGTGTGTCAGCCTAGATGGTGTTCAAATCTCTGGAATGGGAGTTGAGAAACAAGGAATAAATTGCAAATATGGTTGGGTTTAACAACCTTTTCCTCCAAGTACTCAAATTGCAAACATGAAAAGTAATGCTGACTGATTGAGTTCATATGAAAGTGGAGGCAAAATGCTTTGGAAACTCATCTAAAAATAATTAATGACCATTTCATTCAACACATACTCTTACTCTTCCCTCAATTTATTCCCCAGGCATCTTAGCAACTTGAAACCACACATTGTCCCTTTAGGTGAAAGATGATCTTGCTGAGCACCTCAACATCTTCCTTAGCTTAGCACTATTACCACACGTGCAAACAGACCAGCTAAGAAAAACACATACACACTCACTGCACACAAGACAACAACCGTTACAGGAGGGTGAAACCCCTTTCTCTCACCAGGCAGTTAACATCCTATCGTGTGCAAAGAATCAATTTTCCTGCAGTATTCCAAAGCAACAATGTGGTCTCAATTACTCCCAATGTTTCAGTAATTTTATTTTGGTAATGTTAATATTTGTTCAGCATGAAACTGCCTGGCCTAAAAACAAAGTGTGTCAGTTCAGGAAGGACAAAGATAAATAGAATTTACAGGAAAGAAAGGGGTTATTTGGTCCAACTGGTCTCTGCTACTATTTAAGCTCTGCATGAGCCTCCTCCCACTCTATTTACTTCATCTCATCCTATCAACATATCCTTCTGTTCCCTTCTCCCTCACATGTTTACGTAGCTTCCCTCAGCTTAAACACATCTATTCACCTCAGCCATGTGGTATCAAGGTGCACATTTTAACCATTCGCTGGCTAAATAAATTCGTCTTCAATTGTTTATTGGTTTTATTAGTGGCTACCTGATATCTATGGCCTCCAATTTTGGACTTCCCAAGTGAAAACGTCTTGTTGAAACATAAACTAACTGCTGACTGCCAAGGAGGAACCCCACCCACCAACCCCACCCCCATGCCCAAATGTTAATGCAAGCCACCATTCCTTTTATTCTACCTTGTTATCTTTAGCCTCAATTTGTTTGGCAGATTCCTGAATACTTTTTTGTAGGTCACAGATCGTTGCCATGGATTCATCATATTTATTTTTAAGTTCCTTAATTTCTTGTTCAAAGCTGAAGGATCTCGATTGGAAAGTCTCCTTTTCATCTTTTGCTGATAGCTCTTTCTCTTTGGCACGTAATACTTCAGTACACATTTGCTCCTCCTTCTCTTTCAACTCTGCCAAGTCTTTGTTTAATGAATTTATTTGAACCTCTAATGAGCTCTTCACTGCTTCATGCTCTGATAAATCAAACACTTCTCTCGCTTTCAGTTCTGTAATTGTGCTACTCATGGCTTCAGTATCTGCTCGCAGCTTGGAAAGCTCTACAACCTTTCCTTTCAATTCCTCCTCTTTTTCATTCAATTGGTTCTTCAGCCTAACAATATCCATGTCCATCTTCTCTTTCAACTGGGTATGCTGCAGAAGTGGTAGAGAACTCTTCTTCTGATTGTCTAATTGGAGCTGCAAGTTTTCTACTTTTTGTTGCTCCTGTAGACAAGAATTCTTCATCTTCTCTTTTTCCTCCTGCAGCTCCAAAACTCTGTTATTCAGTGATGTTTTCATTGTCTCAAACTCTTCAACAGGAATGTACTGTGACTGTATTCTCTCTTTTAATGCCTGGATATCAGATTGCAGCCTGGCATTTTCCTCCTGTGATCGTTCACTTTGCAGTTCAACATCTGCATACTTCCTCATCACTTTTTTCACATGCTCATCCTTTTCACCCATACCATTAACAAACTTGCTTTCCATCTCTTCGTATATATCTTTGGAAATGTAATGCTTTTCCAAGTTTTCTTCCAAATGCCCAACCGTTTTCTTCAGCTCTTCAGTCTCTTTCTTGTACTTCTTGGCTTCCTCCTGGAATATAGAGCATTCCTGACTCTTATCTGCCAATTGCTTCTTCAGTTCTTTCAAAGTGACATTAAATTTATTTTGCTTCTCTTCATAATTTTCCACAGGAACAAACTGCGACTTGAGGGATTCTTGTAGTATGTGAAACTCATTCAACAAGTTTTCCTTTTCTTTGCGAAGCTCAATTGTTTCTTCTTGAGTTTTCTTGTAATTCAGCAGAGTCTCATCAACTTTGTTCCGCTGTTCCTCCATTTTGGTGTTCAAGGTAGTCTTCATTGCTTCATGCTGCTGAAGGGTTATGTACTCTCTTTGCATTTGATCTTGAAGGTCAATTAGCTGTTTTCTCAACTGGTTATTTTCTTGTTCACCTCTTGCCATCTCACCCTGCACTTCACTGCATTGCTTTGTTGCTGCTGATAATTCCAACGCAGCTTTTTCTGAAGTAGTATTCAACATCTTTTTTAACTCCTCATGTTTTTCCAGAGGCACATATTGATTCTTCAAAGTGTCTTTCAAGGTTGCAAGTTCTTTGATTATATTTTCTGCCCGCTGTTGTGCCTGGCTGTATTTCTGGTTGAGTTCTTCCAACTCCCTCTTCGATTTACCAACAATGGAATTCAGAGTCGTTATTTCCTCCTCGTGCTTTTCAGGAGATACATACCAAGTCTTCACATGATTCAGATTTTCACTTATTGCATTCTTCTCAACATTCAACCTTTCTGTTTCTTTCAAAGCCTCCTTGTATCTTTGTGACAACTCAGAAATTTGTTTGTTCAGTTCTTGAACAGCTTCGTTCATTGAAGACTTTAGCTTATCATGTGTTTTCAAAGGTACATGCTCTGCTTGAATCTTATGTTTCAAGTCTTCCAATTCGGTTTTAATATGAACATTTTCCTGTTGAATAGCTTCATTTTCCTTTTGCAGGTGTTGCTTCTTTTGGGCTACATCAGATAGCTTCCCACTCTGATTGTCAAAGGAGCTCTTTAACAACTGATACTGCTCAATCTTCACACATGCAGCTACCTGAGCCTTCTCTCTCTCCAGGCCCTTCTGCAGTTGGACAACTTCCTTCTGAGCTCGTTCATACTTATCCCTCTCTTCTACCACCTGTTTTTCCTTCTCTTCCAAACTCTTGATGAATGAATTCCTAATATTCTCCAACTCTTCAGCTGGTACGCACTGCAATATCTTCTTTTTCATGTTCTTCAGTTCATTTTCCATTCCGATCAACTTTCCCTCCGCTTCTTGCTTCTTTTGCTCTGTTGTAGTTAAAGCCTCCTGAAGACCCCTCACCTCATCCTTGTACCTATCCACTTCCTTAACCTCAGCCGATTCCTGTATTGATAAAACACCAAGTTTTATTTGGTTTTGGAGCCTCTCCACCTCTGCCAAAGCTTCCCCGTGTTTTGATTTCACATCCCTCAGCTGACTTTTAAGCTCCTCCACCACACGATTGTTTCCTGCAGACCCCTGTTTCGAAAGGTGGTCCTTGAGGGCGCTGACATGGGCTTGCAGGAGCTTCACTTTTCCTTCCGATTCAAACATTCGCTTCTGCACTTCACTTAAAGCATCCTCCAGCTGTTTTATCTGCTCTTCCGATTCCTGCTTCACACGGTTGCATTCGTCCTTTAAGACTTCACAATGTTTATTCCTTCCTGACAGCTCCAGCTTGAGGCTGCTTATCTCCTTCCTTGCCATCTCCAACCTTTTTCTCGTCATCTCCAAGTCCTTTTTCAAATTTTCACTTGCATCAGATGTGCTTTGACCCGGTAGTAAAACGTCACTTGGTGCAGCTGCCGATTTGGAAGAATGCTGCAAGAAAAATCAAAATAACCGTTACTAAACGCAATAAACTAAACTAGACTTTGAAACGCTAATTTGTCGATTTTAGTCAGTAATAATTATAGAAGCAATGCCATGGACCTGAAATTCTTAAGAAAAAAAACAGGAGATAAGCTTATCCTTTACAATAAAATAATAAAACTGCTCACCAACAAAATAATTTCTGAGAATCTGATTTTGGCCAGATTAGTAATTACAAAGCAAAATAGTAATTTTTTTTTAAAAAAAGCATTTTATGACCTTTTCAGGCACTGACTTGTACTAACCTCTCAATGATGCACTTCCTAACCGGAATGTTTGTGTCAGTACTAACTTCTTCACCCCCAGCCCCCAAATGGAATTTCTTTTTGTCACATTCTAGTCCCTTGGGCACCCCTCCTCTCCTTCCGTCCCACCATTGGCAATCATTCTTTTAGTCAATTGGGTCCAATGTTCTGATAGTTGTATGTTGGAAAGATATATCTTCGTAGCAGATTGATCTAGCCTCAAGTTATGTTTGAAACATCAAACTACAGTAGAATGAACTTAATTACCTTGTTGTTTAGCATTTATATTAACTAGAGTATGGGATTCCTTCAGCTTTAATAAGTCAGGTTGTTAAAATCTTTTAATACTGATTGGTTTTTGATATCAGTCTCAGCTCACCTTTATTCCCTTTTCAGACCTTTACAAGGACAGAGGGAACATCTCCAGGGTATAAATCACCCTCAGAATGACCACTAAAGTAGTCCTTGATATATATAAATTTACCCTCACATGACCTCCACTACAAATTAAGGAGGAAAGTTACAAACACCATTTATTCCATTGGAGGTGACTCAGTCTGCTAATTCTCTCGCAAATGTTGAAGTGTAAACACTTGTAGCAAGAGAATTGTGCTTGAGCAGAGAAAATGCAACAAGGATTATTTATATACTCTGAGGAGCACAGCAAGAAACTGGATTGATATAAAGGTTAATTGTTATGTAAACCCATCGTGTAAAGTGGTTACTGTTCCCTAAACTCTGCACCGCAAATCTGAACAAATTCTTCCCCCAAAAAATTAACTCAACAAAAATCACCAGCTTCACCAGCCGAATCAGAACATAAAGAGAGCTGAAACCTTAGCTGCTCCTATCCTGATAAGGGCTACACCTGAATCAGTGCGTCGCTCCCTCAATACTGCACAGAAATGTCAGCCTAAATTCCCGTGCCCTCTCGCACTCCAACGATCATTTTTTATTAATAATTCTTTTTTTCAAATTATCAATATATTGGTTTGACATTGCTTTATTTTTGCTCAGCAAGTTGCTTCTGCTCTTCATCCCTCAACTTTTTTCTTGAAGTTCATGTTTAATGTGCCAAGCCTTAACATTCAGAAATTCCCTCATCAGCTCCTTAAACAAGGAAAAAAAATTGAAATGTGGACCCTAATGCGAAAGGTCTGGACAAGCCCTGCTGTACATCTTCATAATTATTTGCTCGTCTCGAGGAGGCCAATTCAATGTGGGAGGTGGGGCTTGAAAAGAATCCACAAAGTCAAATGAAGCAAAGGAGAGTTGGGGGGGTGGGGGGGGGGTGTTGTGCTGTGCGGGCGGGTGCTGATCGGGTCCACGCCGCCATTTTACGCCCGCCCAGCGTGACGCGCACCCAGAAGCCCTGAGCGCTCCCTGTGCAGTGGGAGGGGGAGTGCACTCTTTCACGCATGCACGCAAAAGAGCACAGAAATCTCACAGGAGGTGAGATGAGTTTTAAAAAAGAAAAAAATTTTAAGACATGTCCCCTCATGTGACAGTGTCACATGATCTGGGACATGTCAATGACCTTTAATGACAAAACGTATTTGATTTATAAACCCTTCACGAAACCTCACCCCACCCATGGATGAAGTTCCATGAAAAATGCGAAGGCCGCCTGGGTTGTTCGCCTTCCCACCCCCACCAACCTTAAGGTTGGACGGGCAGCTTTCTCAATAGCCTTAATTAGTTAATTAATCGCCTTTAACTGGCCTTTGACAGTTCAGCGGGCACACAGCCAGCCGCCGAAATGAAAATCTAAATGATGCGCAGTCACATCGGGACACGCGCCTGATGTCACCCCTGCCTCATTTTACGCCTCGGCGAGCAGGCCCCGCCCCCGCTCGCCGAGCTGAAAATTCTCCCCAAAATATTGGCAACTACAATCAATTTATTCCAAAGTCATTCCAAAGTACTTATGAGCCCTGAGCGTGTCGCAGAAGGCAGACCCAGTTTCGAGGGGCTGCAAAACCTGACCGTGTTTTAATTTTGCCAGCCTCGGGGATCGGCTTCTCTAGCATTTCCTTCCCTTCCCTCTCTCTTCGAAACTGCAGTTCATCCAGGAATCTACTGCTCAAATCCCTACCACACAACCATTATCCACGCCCTCAGGTAAACTATTAAAATCATCTTGGGATTAATGGCCATCTTCTCCATTGATATTCAACATCCTCATTCAGTGAAACTTGGCAAATCCTTCAAGATCAGCAAAAAAGACAGAAACATCCGAACTTCTTTTTAAAATTTAAAATGAAGGATACTCAAGACAGTAAATTTTTACATAATTGCCACTATAAGTTATTCATATACATAAGTCACAAAGGCAATTACCTGTAACTCTGTACCAGGGAAGCTGGCCTGCTTAATAGTCATTTCTTCTTTCACTAAATTTTTACAGGAAATGAAACATAAAACAAATATTTCAGTGTCCACAGAGCCATTTTCTTCAGTAACTCAATCTGCTCCCAAATATTCAGACAAATGTATCATTTAAAATGAGCAGTACAATGCTATATAAAGTGCACCCAAGATTAAACAATAATAATAATAATCTTATACCATGAGGAAACAACCTAATTTGCACTGAATTTCATTAGCCCAGAAGGGGTGCCAAGAACTCATTACACATTTTCTTCAAAAAAAAATAAACTGAAGCAAAACCATCATTAGGCAACAAATTAATTCTCAGGGAATCATGATTCTGCAGCAGGTTGGAGCCTGACACTTCCCTTTTGGAATCTGTGTTCAAATTTAACCCAGTTTCAAGAGATAAAAAAGTCTATATTGTCTGCTGGCTGTAAGGTTGTATTTTTATAGTGCCTTTAATGTAGTCTAATGAGTGAAGGGACTGCACGGAAGTATCAAACAAAATCTGACAAAGCCAGAGGGCACAGATTTATTGTGATTGCAAAAAGATCAGAGGTAACATGTAACAAAACTATTTTTTCCTTTACAATTAACGAGTGGTTAGAATTTGGAATGCAATTGCTGAAAGGGTGGTGGAAACACATTCAATAAGCTTTCAAAAGGTATTTGGATAAATACTTGAATAAATTGGAGAAGAACCTGTGAGTGAGCCTAACTGAATTGCTCATCAGAAAAGCCTGTGCAGACTTGATGGGCTGAATGGCTTTCTTATCTGCTGTATTATTCTACGCCATACCTAACTGGACATTCATTGCCAATCTCACTTGAAGAGCTCATGGGGATTGAACTTAGCTAAAAGCAAAGTGGGTGTGGGTGCAGATGCAGTTAGGTGTTGAACTTTAGAGATAGGAGTTTAGGTGTATCCTTGGGGCACAGTGATTCCTTGACAATTGCCAAAAAATACATTTTAAATTGAAGTACTGTATCAGAAAGAATGCAGATGGAAACTTCTGATGTGCTTTAAAAATGCTTTTGCAATAGAAGTCTGAAAACATTTAAGCCCTTTCTGAATTTGGACAACCAGCAACTAGTTGACAGATAACTTCAGAGACCACCTGTCATTATTTCAGTCCATTCACATATCAGCACTTCACCTGAGACAGCACAAGATAATGCTGAACATATTGATAAACACAAATTAAAGCGCACTTAATTAAGCTCAGCAACAAATGGCAAACTTAGAATTAATCAAAAAAAGTAAGGTTACTTGAAATTACAAGTACAATAACCTAAACAAAGTTAGGGTTGCTTTCCCTGAACAATCAACATAAAATACACAAAATCATTTTGGAATGAAACAAAATCTTGAAATATTATCACTGCTCAATCTCTACACTCACGATTAACCATTCATAACTCAGATACTGATAAAGGAGCATCAAAGCAACCAAAGGACTAAAACGCTAATACAAAACCAAAATAGTGCTGATGCAGAGGATCAGAAATAAAAACAGAAAATGCTGGAAGCACTGAGTGGGTCAGGCAGCACCTATTTATGGAGAAAAAACAGTTAACGTTTCAGGTTAATGACCTTTCATCAAAGCCTTTCACTCTGTTTTTTCGCTCCATAAATTTTGCTTGACCTGCTGAGTATTTCCAGCATTTTTTGTGAATGTACAGGTAGCACTTGAGGTTGAGGGCATTAAGCTCCAAGGTAAGGCAGGGGCTTTACAAATATAGGGACCTTGAGATATTTACACCATGTCCCAAAACAAGATTTTTGCTTAAGAATCACTCCCTTACATACATCATTTTCACATTTACACACTGAAGAATGGCAGCCTAGCTAAACCAAGTGAGATATGCAAATAAATTCAGATTTATCCCTATAGAGTTGTCTATCCAACATTGCATTTCTTTGCTGACTATTTCAAATGTAAAATACTTGACCACAACAGAATGATACAAGGTCATGATTTACAGAAGTACTTAACAAGATAAACTGATCTCACCTTTCACCATTGGGACACCAGCAGTCATCTGTTCATATGTACGCTCACTCTAATTAGAAAAAACAAAGTTTCATTAATAATTACATGCAAAAGGATCTTACAATGATTCAACAAGAATAGCTTGCATTTATACATGAACATTAATGTAGTAAAGTGCCCCAAGGTGCTTCACAGGAGCATCCTATAGCCAAATTTGACACATAAGGCAATATTAGGGCAAAGATTTGGTCAAAGAGGTTGCTTTTAAGGAGCATTTTAAAAGAGGAGAGAGAGATAGATAGAAAGTTGGAGGGGTTTAAGAGGGGAATGCCAGAGCTTAGGGCCCAGGCAACTGAAGATACAACCACCAATGTTGGAGCAATTAAAATCAGGGATGCGCAAGAGGCCAGAATTGGAGGAGTAGCAGCAATTTAAGAGGGCTGTAGGTCTGGAGGAGGTTACAGAGATTGGGAGGGATGAGGCCACGGAGGGACTTGAAAACAAGGATGAGAATTTTAAAATCAAGACATTACTTAACTGGGAGCCACTGTAGGCTAGCAAGTGCAGTTTAAGGCTAAGGCATGGCAGGACAGCTCAGCCAAGCTGGAATGCCTGTCCTGTGACACATGGGGAGTCATGGACACTTCTCAGACGAGCCCATGTGCAGTAAGTGTCACCGGCTGCACAAGCTTGAGCTCCGTGTTTCAGAGCTTGAGCAGCGGCTGGAGTCACTGAGGTGCATCCGTGAGGCAGAGAACTACGTGGCTGGCACATTCAGAGAGGTGGTCACACCACAAGTTAGGGGCAAGCAGGCAGATAGGGAATGGGTGACCGCCAGGCAGTCCAAGAGAAAGAGGAACAGGCAGGTAATGCTAGAGTCCCCAGAGATCCCGCTCGCTAACCAGTTTTTCATTCTGGATATCGGTGAGGGCAGCAAGAGGTAAGCCCATGGCACCAGGGGTGGCCCAGCTGTACAGGAGGGGAGGAGGAAGAGCAGAAGGGCAGCACTGACAGGGGATTCTTTAGTTAGGGGAGCAGACAGGCGTTCCTGCGGCCATCAATGCGACTCCAGGATGGTTTGTTGCCTTCCTGGTGCTAGGGTGAAGGATGTCACAGAACAACTACAGGCCATTCTTGTGGAGGAGGGTGAACAGCCAGAGGTCATGGTCCACGCTGATACTAACAACATAGGTAGGAAAGGAGATGTGGTCCTACAATCAGAATTTAGGGAGCTATGTAGAAAATTAGCAAGCAGGACCTCTAAAGTAGTAATCTCCAGATTTCTCCTAGTGCCACGTGCAAGTGATACAGAAATAGTAAGATAAGACCGATGAATGTGTGGCTGGAAAGGTGATGCAGGAGGGAGGGCTTTAGATTTCTGAGGCACTGGGGCTGGCTATGGGGGAGATGGCACCTGTACAAGCTGGACGGGTTGCACCTGAACAGAGCTGGGA
This sequence comes from Carcharodon carcharias, assembly GCF_017639515.1. Lineage (NCBI taxonomy): Eukaryota > Metazoa > Chordata > Chondrichthyes > Lamniformes > Lamnidae > Carcharodon > Carcharodon carcharias. The sequence continues at coordinate 25,437,010 of NC_054492.1, read as the reverse complement.
CTGAGTTCCTTGCGGGTCGTTTTGCTAAGTGCTATTGGGAAGGGTTTAAACTAACTTAGCAGGGGTGTGGGAACGAGGAGAGAATATTAGAAAGTAATACCAGGGTGCACAGAATGTTGGGAAAGGCAGATGACACTAAAATAGAGAATAGTAAGTTAATAGATGGAGTTGGTGTAAGGGAGCAAGTAATGAAGTCTAAATCAGGGTTACACTGCATGTATATGAATGCAAGGAGTATAGTTAATAAAATTGTGGATTGCACAGATTGCCTTGTGGGATTATGATGTTGTGGCGATAATGGAGACCTGGTTTAAGGAAGGGCAGATCTGGGTGCTTAATATTCCTGGTTACAAAGTGTTCAGAAAAGATAAGAAAGTGAAAAAAGGAGGAGGGGTGGTGTTTTTGGTTAAAGAGAGTATTGCAGTACTGAAGAAAGAGGATGTGTCAGAGGATTCAATGACAGAATCGATTTGGTTAGGGTTAAGGAATAAGAAGGGTGAAATTACATTGCTCGATATAGTATATAGACCACCAGCTAGTGGAAAGGACGTAGAGGAACAAATCTGCAAGGAAATTAGAGAGAGGTGCAAACATTGTAGAGTAGTTATAATGGGGGACTTTAATTACCCATATATAGGCTGGGATAGTGGTAGTGTAAGGGACAGTCAGGGACAGACATTCTTAGATTGTGTTCAGGAGAATTTCCTACAGCAGTATGTGTCCAGTCCAACAAGAAAGGAGGCACTGCTAGACCTGGTTCTTGGGAATGTGGTGGGCCTGGTAGACCAAGTGACAGTGAGGGAACATTTAGGGAACAGTGATCATTGTACCATAAAGTTTAGGATTATGGTGGAAAAGCATATTGGTTAATCCAGAGTAAGAATAATCAACTGGCAGAAAGCAGACTTCAATGGGGCAAGAATGGAGCTGGGCCAGATTGATGGAACCAAAGGTTGGTGGGAAAAACAGTAGTGAACAATGGGCTACCTTCAAAGAGGAGATGGTTTGGGCACAGTCAAGGTATATTCCCTCAAAAGGGAAGGGTAAGACAAACAAATCCAGAGCTCCCTGGATGACAAAGGAGATGGAAATTAAGTTTCATGAAAAGTGTGCTTACGACAGGTGTCAAATAGCACATACAATTGAGAAACAATCTGAACAAAGAAGGTTCAGAAGGGATGTGTAAAAGCAAATACAAGAAGCAAAGAGGGAGTATGAAAAAAGACTGGCAGCTAACAAAAAAGGAAGTCCCAAAGTATTCTACAAGCACATCAATAGTAAAAGGGGGAGTAGGACCAATTAGGAACCAAAAAGGGGATTTACACTTAGAAGCAAGAAGTATGGATAAGGTGTTAAATGAATACTTTGCATCTTTCTTTACCTACAAGGTAGCTGCTGCCCTGGCCATGGTGACAGAGGAGGAAACTCAGTCACTAGTAGGGTTTAAAATCGATAAGGTGGTGATATTGGATAGGCTGTCAGTGCTTAAAGTTGATAAGACAACGGGACCAGATGAGATGTATCCAAGAATATTGAAGGAAGTCAGAGTGGAAATTACAGAGGCACTGGCAATAATCTTTCAATGTTCCCTGGATTCAGGGGAGGTGCCAAGGACTGGAGAATTGCAAACATTACGCCTTTGTTCAAAAAAGGTTGTAAAGATCTGCCCTGCAATTACAGACCAGTCAGTTTAGCTTCAGTGGTGGGGAAACTTCTAGAAACAATTATTCAAGATAGAATTAATGTCACATGGAAAAATTTGGATCGATTCGGAAAAGTCAGAATGGATTTATTAAAAGGAAAATTGTGTCTAACTAACTTGCTAGAGTTTTTTGAAAAGGTAACAGAGATGGCTGATGAGGGCAAAGCCACTGATGTGGTGTATACGGACTTCCAAAAGGCATTCGATACAGTGCCACACAACAGACTTGAGAGGGAAGTTATAGGTCATGGGATAAAAGGGGCAGATAGGAAACAGAGCAATGCTTAATAATTGTAAACTGTGAGGAGGACAATGTGGAGCTTCAAAAGGACATTGACACATGGTAGAGTGGGCAGATAGGTGGCAGATGAAGTTCATGCGGAGGAGTGTGAGGTGATACACTTTGGTACAAAGAACATGGAGAGACAGTATAAAATAAAGGGTACTATTCTAAAGGGTGTGCTGGAGCAGAGAGACTTGGGTGTATACGTACATAAGTCATTAAAGGTGTCAGGACAGGTAGAGGGAGCTGTTTCTAAAGCATACAGTATTTTAGGGCTCATTAATAGGGACATAGAGTACAAGAGCAGGGGTGGTATGTTGAACTTATATAAGACACTGGTTAGACCTCAGCTGGAGAATTGTGTACAGTTCTGGGCATCACTATAGGAAGGATGTAAACACACTGGAGAGAGCGCAGAAGAGGTTTATGAGAATGCTTGCAGCGATGACACACTTCAGTTATGAGGAAAGATTGGACAAATTCAGATTGTTTTCCTTGGAGAGGAAAAGGCCGAGAGGAGGCTTGATAGAAGTTTTCAAAACAATGAAGGGCCTGTCCCCGCTCGTAAATGGATCGAGAACCAGAGGGCACAGTTTTAAAGTGTTTTGCAAAGGAAGCAAATTCAAGGTGAGAAAAAAATTTTTTCACACTGTCATGAAACTATTAATGTATATGATATTACTGGAAAATATTTTTTTTTAAAATAGAGGTTTAGTCTGTGGGTGAGTCTTAATTGGATTAAAGCCAGCTAGTCCGAGTGCTTTGATATGTACTAGTTTTGTATAAACATAGAGAGAGAGTGCATTTGCTTTTTGAATAGCACATTCAAGAAGTGGAGTGAAAACTACCACCTAACTGGCAGATACCAAGCAATATGTTTATATTGCTGATAAAATTGGTACAATGAAAGAGGTTTTTTTTGTTAAAAAGTGGAGTTCAAAGAAGCTGGTGATATAATGAGAATTTACATTCAGTGGGCTGTGCTAGATATAACTTCAACAATTGTGTGTGTGTAGGGCAGAAGCAATGTGAGATCAAAAGCAGCTGTAAGCCTCCAACTGTCTCCACAGGAACCAAAGTGAAAAAAACTTCATTTTGAATTCGTACGGTGAAAGTGCTTTGCCTGGTGTCTAGCTAAGTCCAAGGGTTGCTCTTGCCTTAATGGAAATTAGTTTGGGAATTTGTTAAAAGTTATGATCGTAGTAATTTATAGCCATGTGTATATATTTAACTTGGGTAAATTCATAAAATGTTTCATTTAGTTTAATATAAAACCTCTTGAGAACTGGTGGCATGATTCCAGAAATCAGAGTCGCATCTCAAACATAACACTTAAAATTATAGGTTATGACAGTCGTTTAAAGCTTTCCTCTGGGATTTTTAAATAACTCCGCTTTACCAACTGCATCAGTCATAAAACACACAGCGAGTAGTTAGAGTTTGGAATGCACTGCCTGGAAGTGTGGTGGAGGCAGGTTCAATTGAGGAATTCAAGAAGTCATTGGATGATTATCTAAATAGAAACAATGTGCAGGGTTACGGGGAAAAGGCAGGAGATTGGCATTAAGTTAAAATGCTCAGAGTGCCAGTGCAGACACAATGGGCCAAATGGCCTCCTTTTACACTGTAACAGTTCTGTGATTCTGGGTGATATCCTTCAGTCTCTCCAACCACCTGCCCACAGAGAAAGTGACCACAGTTTGGTATAGTAACCATTCCAGTTTGGAACAGGACACATTAAAATGCACACTAGCTGCACCAGTACTCTTTTGCACAGATATTCTGAGCCACGTAGGAAGAAGAAATTTGCACATATGGGAACAGCCCAATGAGTGTCAAAACCAATAAAGTGCTTTTGAAGAGCAAACAATGTCGTAATGCAGGAAACAGAAAAGCCTCTTTGCGCATAATAATCTCTCACAAACAGCAACAATAATTTCGTTTGGTGATGCAGGTTGAGGGATAAATATCGACCAGAACACCAGTGAGAACTCTTGTGCTCTCCTCTCAGAAGTACCATGGGATTGTTTATGTCACCCGAGAGGGTAGATGAGACTTGGGCTTAACTTCTCATCTCAAAGATGGGGCAGCACTCTATCTACTGTGAACTGAGTGTCTGCTTGCTTCTGTGCTCTAAATATTTTGCAATGCAAAGCAGCTGGTGATTAGACTGAATAGGATACAGAACCTATTAGCAATGATGAACAAGCAGTGGGTTTGAATCATAACCGTGATCATTTTATTATATCAACCTAAAGAAGTCACCCACGTACCTCATAAGTTCTAAGCTTTGCTTTCAGACTCTCAAGTACTTTCAAGTTGTCTTCCTGTTCTCGATCTCTTGCCATCAATAGATTTTTCAGCTGCTGTCTCTGAAAGATTGAACACAGTGCAGTACCATAAATCACTCACTGTTCAAGTACCATTGGATACAATGGCCGAAAAGTCTGTTCAAGCAATCACTAAGTGTGTAACTGGTCCCCATATAGAAGGTACAAAAATATGCACAAATATATATCTTACAGCCAGACTGTAAACTGATCATCTCAAGCAAAGTCCACTTGGCACAGGTTAGGAACATAGGCACAATTCAGCCCCTGGAGCCTGTCCTGCCATTCAATCAGATCATGGCTGATGTGTACCTTGACTCCATCTATCCACCTTGCCAATACCCTTGCCAAACAATAATTTTTATGACACTATAACTCTGTTCTGAAATTTTCAATCGAACCCCAGCCTCAATAGTTTTTTTGGGAGGTGGAAAGTGGGGTGGAGGGGAGGAGAAAGAGTTTCTGATTTTCAGATTTGTGTGACAAAGTGATTCTTGAGATCATCCCTGAACAGCCTAGCTCCGATTATATGGTTTTGTGACCTTGTTCTAGACACCCCCTATCAAATGAAATAGGGTAGCGAGAAAGAAAATCACCAACTCAAGTCATCAGCTGGCTTCAAATTTCATTCTAAAACCGGCTCCACAGAAAATATCAGTAATGGCATCGCTTCTTACAACGTCAGACTAAACCTCAAGTGCAAAGAAAGATCAGAAGAAGCTCCTGACAGCAATCAGCAGGCTCCCAGTAAGATGGCGAGAGGTTTAACAACATAGAGATTTAGGATCAATGTCAAGTATTTCTTTCTAAAGGGGCTGATGAAAAGGGGCGGAACTCACTTCAGAGCAGATTGGTTGAAGACAGGATCCTGAACACAAAAGGAAACAGCAAGGAAACAGCCAGTTACTCTAATAGGAGGATGTGACATTCAGAAAGAACTAAATCAAAAACTCTGAAGGAACTTCTTCATTCCAACTTATTGCCGATTTTGTGATTAGCAGAGGGGATTGAGCAAGCTAACTCCCATCAAATAAATTTAATAAATTCAGTGAGAGAATGGGATTGCAGATAAGGATAGGTACAGTTTTTATCACAAGCAGCACAATTCCTTGATGTTGCAACATTCTGAACGGTTTAGCCTTTACAACAGTCACATCATATCCCACGAAGCACTTTGAGATGTATAAATCTGATAAAGTGTTGTATAAATTCAATATGTAGATCACTTTAAATTGCAGCAATATTAGGCTGAATAGCAAAAAATGTGAAGATTGATAAACATTCTTTAGCTCTACCCAAAGGTTTAAGATAGAAAAGAGAACATGGACAAATCAGCATTGAAGAGATATCTGAACAGATACATAAAATACAGCAGGAGATAAATCCAGAGAACAACTTTTAAGTTAAGTTGGAAGGGTAGAGCGAGGGGCCATTAATTCAGATCAGTTGAAGGGAAATTTTGCTTTGTGTGAGGAAACTTTTCTTCACTCAGTGACCTTTATTGGAATGGGCTTCCAGATAGCTCACCCATCCAAATTGACCCTAACTAGGGCTAAATAGCCTTCCTTACCCATAATTATCCCGCAATCACCCCCTAGGGGTGAGGAGGCTGTTTGGATCAAATAAGAGTTCTTGATATGTATCTGCTCTGTGAAAATAGTTGATCTGAAGGGCCAAATGGATTCCTTATGTTCTACATGCTTAAATGCAAAGTTAATGGAAACTTCCTGGAAATGAATTTCATCCAGAGTTGGATTCCCTTACACTGGTCGGTTAATTTCAGTCTAATTCCTAGAAAGATAATGCAATAGCCGCCACAATTTCAACCTCACTCAGGAAGGCAACACTGGCTGGTATGAGAAACAAAAAAGTCAAACAGACCACAGTGTAACACTAAGAGAGAAGATAAGATTCAAGCACAGCAGTAATAATTAGATGGGGAAAATTTTAAAAGCCTGAAGATTATAGGAAGTTGGAAAAAGAGAGGAAGAATTAAAATAGTTCCACAGGTTCTTAGGTTTCAGGAAACAGCACATTGAGGAGATCTTAGTTGACAAGTCTTGATTTCAATAGAATGAGGAATGAAGTGAATGCAGAACAGCTGATTTGCCACTTAGTTGTTCTGGGATTCCAATACTTCATACTGACAATTTTTTAAAAAAAAAACTTACCTCAGTCTGAAGGTCTCCCACTGCTTTGCACTCCTAAATAACAGGAATAACAAACTTGATTATCTAGTACAGAACAAACTTCACTTTGACCATGTTTTGATCTCGGGTCCTTCACAGTAATGCCCTTTCTTGGCTGCATTTCCAGTAATTAATCAACTGCTGGTTGTTTCCAGTTAACTTTGGGATTTTTTTTTTTATAAACGACCAAGGCATCTTGATGAAAACCCAAGGCTCTGAATGCATGGCTTGAGCAAAGCTGAAAAGAGTGGAGAAAATTATGGCTTGCTGATGCCAAGGCTCAAGTTTTAAAAGCCCATAGATCATTAGAGGAAAAAAAAAATCTGGAAGACAAAGAGAAGATCCATAGTTTTGAAGTCCTGGAAAAGAATGAATTCGAGTAGGAAATGATGCCAAAAACCTCAACTTTAAAACTGAGGGCAGAAGCAAAAAGTCACGCGTGTAGGATGGTCTGTACGAAGAAGAGAGGGAAAGTGACAATAGTATTGAGATAAAGATTTAGAAAAACATACATGACAAGCAAGACACATGCACACAAACTCCAGGAGATTAAAAAAAAATCCTTGTCACAATTGTTGATCTTCAGTATAAAAGTTATTTGGTATTCAGAAAATGCAGCAAGACACTAGTTGAAAAACGATGCATAAAATTATGGCATAAAGACAGACCCCAAGCTAAATCATTTAGAATTACAATGTATCATCTACTCACTGCCCCTTGCAGCTTAGAGCAATTTTTGTTTTTTTTATATATAAAAAGCATTTCCTGTTCTTAAAAGATAATTGTTAAACCATGACGAACCTGTTCAAATGCCTTTGCTACTATAGCAAAATTTTAGAGTAAAATTTCTTGCATATAATTAAATCCAGAGTAAGGTTTTGCGAAGAGTGTTCTCATTACAATGGCAATAAATAAATAATGGATTAAATTTACAAATGTCATCAGCAGTTTAGATGGACAGATGCTGTAAAGGTTGAAGTGGGAGTGCGGAATCATTTTCCAGGAAATAGCAGCCGTAATTATTTAGTGAGCAGGAATGGCTAAGTATTGAATTAAACTGCTCTCTCATTCTCTGCCGGCAGTAAGCCATCACGTTTGAAATAGACATAGAGCAAAGATTATTAAAACTAAAATTGGTAAGCAAGAATTTATATAAAAAGATGCAACGTGATTAAGAGCAGTAGATTTAGGCGAGTTTTACATCTTCTCACTGAAGCTGGGCGAAACTCCGGTATCAACAAGTATATAAACTCTCAGGAGGTGTATGACACCTGTTAACAAGACGCAACTTGAAATCCATTTACACTCCATCTTTTGGGAGCCCCCACCTCTTGGAGGGCATTTCAGCCACTTTTGGCTTCCACATGCTCAGTAATTCTTCAGTGGTAATGGTCACTTTCGTATGGATGCCCACGTAAAGTACTTCTCACATCCCAAAACTGGCAGTATAAGCCAAGAGACCTCTCCCACCCCCAACCCCAAAAAATAAATGTGCCGTTAATTTTTCTTAGGCTGATAATTCAGTTCTATTCTGTTTCCCTTTTAACTTACAGCTAACTCGTGTTTCTAATCCATTCGGGTTACAAGAACCCAACAGGATACCATCAGTCAAAGGCCCTTCATTCATTTCTCAGCGGTTAGTAAATCACCTACCCAATGTGCATCAGCCAAGGTTCAACTTCCAAATGAAATTCTTGGGATACATGGGCCAAGTGGCTGTAAGACACTTGAATCTTCTATCTCAAGACTCTGGTCAAATTCTGGGATCTTAAAGCTCTAAAAATCAGAGTTAAGTGTCTGTAATATTGTTGTAACATTGTTGTAAATTTGAGGCAGCAAAGGGAGCCATTTGCCCCATCATAGCTGCACCAGCTCTTGGAAAGACCTATCCAATTCATCCAACTCCCCTCCTCCTTCCCCAAGTCCTGCCAATTGTTCATTTTCAACTACATATCCAACTTATTTTTAAAAGTTATTATTAAATGAGCTTCCACCACTCTTTCAGGCAGCGCATTCCAGATCATAACTCACTGTATAAATCAAGTTCATATCACCCTTCTCATCTTTTGCCAATTAACTTAATTCTGTGTTTAGATTGTCTCTCCTCATTCATCCTCCCAAAATGAATCATTTCTCTGCATTGAATTTCATCTGTCATGTTACCTTTGATTTCGCCGTCTATGTACTTCTTAAGTCTGTTACTTGTGTCATCTGCAAACTTTGAAATTTTGTCCCTGGTCATCAACACTGAGCTACCGAACAGCTGGCCTCCAACAGTGCACCTTCGATAAATTTAAGTTCACCAAAACTCTGCTGCATAGATCTCACTTTGCACCAAATCCCCTTCACTCCCCTGTGCTCCCTTGCTAACAACGGCTCTCGGCCCCTCATTGCCTCGATTTTAAAGTTCTCAATTTCCCACCCCCCTCCATGGCCTTTCCCTCTCCCTATTTCTTTAACACCTCCAGCCCTAAAGCCCTCAGGTACTCCTCACTCCTCCAATTCTGGGCTCTTATGTATTCCCGATTTCATTGCACCACCATTGATGGCTGTACCGTAAGCTGCCAAGGCCATAAGTTCCCTCCTTACACCTCCCTGCCTCTTCCTTTCTTTAAGACATCTCTTAAAACCTACTTGTTTGACCAAGCCCTTGCTTGCCTGCCCTAACATCGCCAATCTGTCTCGGTTTAAAAATGCTCCCGTGAAGCACCTTGGACATTTTGCCACGTAAATGATATTATTCCCATTCAAGTTGTTGCTGTACCTGGTTCAGTTGCTTTTGAAGTCCACTGACTCTCTCCAGGAACAGCCTCTGTTCTTGGTGAAGCTTTTTCAACTTGCCTTTGAGTTCTTCATTTTCAATTTGAAGTTCCTGGACCTGCTGTTATAAAACTGAATTAAATATTTATTCCAAAGAATGTTTTAACAACAAAAAGGGAGGGAGTAAAACTCGATCTTGTCGTGTACATTTTTTAGGCAGAAAACCAGTCAAAATGGTTCAATTTCATAGGCAAACCTGCTGCTCAAATAGCACTGTAAACAATCAGGTGTTAAACCAAGGTCCTGTCTACCTGCTCAAGTGGATGCAGAAGATTCTCAAGGATAATTAGGAATTGTCCTTCTCAAGGATATTTAGGAATGGGCAACAATTCTTGGCCTTGCCAGTTCACACGCTAGCAATGATTAAAAAAGTAGGGGAGATCTGCCATTTCCTGGTCAATATTTATCCCTCAGTCAATATCAAAAGCAATCTGGTCATTAACACATTGCTGTTTGCGGGAGACTGCTGTGCGCAAATTGGCTGCCACATTTCTTGCATTATGACTAAAGTGTAGTCTACACTTTAAAAGTGCTTCATTGGCTGTAAAACATTTCAAGATGTCAGAGGTTGTGATGTGTGAATTGTGGCAGCCAAAAGGTACACAGCAAGCTCCCACAAACAACAATATGATAACGATACAATAATCTGTTTTTTTTTACAGTATTAGTTAAGAGATAAATATCACCAAGAACAGGGACACCACCTCCTACTCTTTTCCAAAATAGGATCTTTTGTATTCCCTTGCAGGGGCAGGCAGGAGCTCACTGCAGCAGCTCATTTGAAAGACAGCACTTCTGACAGTGCAGCACTCCCCCAGTACGATATTGGGAGCATCAGCCTTTTTTGTGCGAATGTTTTTGGAATGGGACTTTGAATTCACAACTTTCTGACTCCGAGACTGAGCCACAGATGACAATTCCCTAAAAATGCACAATCATGGGAAATAGAAGCAGGAGTAAGCCATTCAGCCTCTCGAGCCTGCTCCACCATTCAATAAGACTTGGCTAATCTGATTGTAGCCTCAACTCCAATTTCCTCCCTATCCCTTATTACCTTTGGCTCCCTTGTCAATCAAGAATCTACCTAACTAACCTTAAAAATATTCAATGACCCTGCCTCCACTGCTCTCTTGGGAAGAGTGCCACAGGCTCATGGCCCTCAGGAAAAACTTCTCCTCATCTCCATCTTAAATGGGAGGCCCCTTATTTTTAAACTGTCTCTCCTGGTTCTCATCTCTCCCACATGGGGAAACGTCCTCTCAGCATCCACTCTGTCAAGTCCCCTCAGGATCTTATATGTTTCAATAAGATCCCCTCTCATTCTTCCAAACTGCAATGAATACAGGCCCAGCCTGTCCAACCTTTCCAATTAAGACAACTGCCTCATCCCAGGAATCAGTCGAGTGAACCTTCTCTGAACTGTTTCTAATACAATTATGTTCTTTCTTAAGGAAGGAGTCCAAAATTGTACACAGTACTCTAGATGTGGTCTCACCAACACCTTATACAACTGTAGCAAAATATCCCTACTTTAATGATCCATTCTCCCGGCAACAAACGACAACATTCCATTTGTCTTCTTAATTACTTGCTGTACCTACATACTCACGTTTTGTGATTCATGCACCAGGACACCCAGATATCTCTGTACCATCAGGTTTTGCAATCTCTCACCATTTAAATAATATACTGCCTTTTTATTCTTTCTGCCAAAGTGGACAATTTTACATTTTCCCACATTATACTCCACCTGTCAAATTTTTGCCTACTCACTTAACTATCTGCTGGTTATCCTAATGCAGTTTCCTTATACACAACAACACACAGGGAGTCCCCATTTTAAGTGTCTCCTTTTAAAGCGGTTTCGTTTTGAAGGGTTTTCTTGGATGCATGGGGGTTCCATTTAAAGTGCAGTGTTCCCTGTTTTAACAGAAGCGAGAAGTGTGATGACATCATCACATGCCTGATATGATGACATCACAGAGACCCGGATGAGATGATGTCATCACACCCCTCCGACACCATGATGTCTTCGCGGGACCAGGCCAAGTGATTCTGAGACTAGAGTCTGGCTTGTGATTGTGTTGCCGCCATTTTGTCCTTACTGTACATTTGAGGAACATCTTTCTTCTGCATTTTCAGGTATCCCCTTGTACTAAGCTAAACTACATTTATAAACTTTTTTTTAACTGCACCCTGTACTAGTTGCGGAACTCTGTGGACTTTGTTATTTTGAAGGAATTCTCTGCTGTACTGTAATGTACAATACAGACACTGTGCTGTAAACTTTGCTTTTCAAATGTCTCTGCTGTTTGTACAGTATGTTGCTGAGGAACTGCTGTGGACTTATTTCAGCTAGGAATGCACAATGCTATACATGTATGGTACAATGTTTCAACTTTTACATTGATTTTTTCCAGGCAAAAATTATCCTCAGGAACATAACTCTGGCTTTAACATTGATTCCTATGGGAAACCATGCTTCACTTCAAAGGATTTCACTTAAAGGGGCGATTTTCAGGCATGCACCCATCACTAAGTGAGGACTCTGTACATCAGAAACAGGAATGAGAAATGAGGGCTTCATTATCAGAGTCTAAATGGCTAAACATATGCACGTGTTGTGACTTGTTTTCAATCTCCAATTACTTATAAAACTGAGATACATTAGAGAAGTTAGAACATCTAAATTTGGATTAATTAACAAGCAATTTAGATACACAGTTACCAAGTAGCAATTTATCTAGAAAATTATACTTGTACACTTATGTACAAAGCAACTTAATCATGACTGCAATGAACACACTTCATTCTTCTTGCTTATATACATCAGCCTGTAGAGAAAGGACTTTCTGGAATTCAGCACACATCTGAAAGGTACTATTATTTTTTACAAAGGTTTCTATGTGAATTATTACATTTAAAAAGCCTGTGCTTTCAGAACTGCTGGCTGTATCCCAGTTCAAAATGTTCATCATGTAGACTCTAATCCTGCTAAGTCTCAGAAACAGTCACAGTGACTAAGAGAATCTTTATGAATTCAAACCAGCATGAGCAAAGGTTTGGTTCGAGAATTAAATCAAGATTTGGCTTCACCGGAACGCTCAGGCCCAGTGAACAGTTTGCATAATACAGAAATGTTCTCCTGAGAGCGGAGAAGAGGGTTCAAGAGGAATTTGACAGAGGTATTCAAAATCATTAAGGGGTTTTTGGTGGCGGTAGATAGGGAGATGTTGCTTTCAGTGGCAGAAGCATTGGCAGCCAGGGAACACAGATTTAATGCAATTGGCAAAAGCGCCAAAGCAGGGGAGGAAGGGTGATTTCTTGTAACAGTGAGTTGCTGAGATCTGGAATATGCTGCCCGAAAGGATGGTGAAAGCAGGTTCAATTGTAATTGTCAAGAAGGGACTTGGATAAATTGAATGTTAAAGACTTGAAGGGCCATGGGGAAAGAGTAGGGGAGTGGGTTCTTGGATAACTCTACCAAGAGCCAGCAAAGGTATTATGGGCCTAATGTGACACATCATTTTCATTCTATTCCAGTCTACACAGCAATCAACAGTAATTATTTGAAGATCCATCCTTCCTTAGTCTTACTGTTAAAATAAACGTCCTCAATCCCAATTAAAATGCAGTAAAGCATACATGCTAAGTGGTGGAGGTACTTGCAATTCTCCATCTCCATTACACTACATCTGCACTCTCTTCGGGTGTCAGTCACGGTTCGGACGTTGGGCTTCCATCTCACTCAGAGTTGAGTTCAAGTCCCACAACAGGGACCAGAGCACAAAATCCAGGCTGACACTACAGTGCAGTACTGAGGGGTTGCTGCACGTGATGTCTTTCGAATGAGACAGTAAAGCAAGACTCCGTCTACCCTCCCAGGTGGACGTAGAAAATTGCATGACACTGAATTCTGATGAAGAGTCACCGTTGACTTGAAATGTTAACGGTTTCTCTCTGCACAGATGCTGCCAGGCCTGCTGAGTTCTTCCAACATTTTCTGTTTTTCTTTCAGATTTCCAGCATCCACAGTATTTTGCCTATGCCTTAGAATTCAGAGAGTCAGAAATTCATCATTTATTTTGCTTCTGATTGACATCCAAGTGTTGTAATAAACCAAAGTAACTAACTTATCAGTGAGATGGTTAGACACAAGAGATCTAAAAAGACATATAGCTGTTTAAATCTCTTTAGGGAATGCATTATGTTAATACCTTCATAATACGTTGTTCTTTCTGACTCTGTACTGAGCTGGTTTCAGCTTGAAAATGCCTTTGATCTACTTTCTGTGGCAGTTCAGGAGCCTGCAAAATACAAAGATTATTTTTTTAATAATGTCATGCTTAAGGGATTTTTAAAAATAAGTCAAGTTGTCTAAATACAAGATGTTCTAATCACACGACAAACATGTTTCAAGCCAGATAGCACTGATTTGTCAATGTTAAATAGAGAAGGAGCAAAGCACCAAAGAAGGTCAGATGACATTTAATGTGACCTTTCCCCAGCTTCATCCAGTAGTACTGGAAACAGGACCACAGCAGAGAGATTAGATATTAACAATTATGGTTTCTGGTTGCGTGGAAACATTGTAGCAAAACAGATTCTATCGGAAAGATAACCTTGTCCAAAGATCATCTTTTCTTTAACGTGTACACATTTTATTTCAAATGCACTCTTTAGCAGTTTTCTCAAGTTTTAGTAATACTGGACACCAACAGGTCAGAGATTTTCAAACTGGATGGGGGAGGGGGTTGGGAGTGAAGAGGGACCTACAGGGAGTCAAAATGCTCTGGCCAACTCTGACCCAGCATACTGAGAGTTTCTGACATGGAAGGTTCTGAATTCTACATTTCTGTTGACTTGGATGCAGTCCTCCCATTGCTTTATATTAAAAAATAACATCTTCAATTTTAATATGATTCCTTTGGAAAGCCAATGCACACACACTTTGGAATTTGAACAAGAGGCCTTCAAAATGTGTCCATATCTTGCAGGAAGTGCCCTCACTTAGTGTTTGAAAGATAGTATTGTGGATTGCCATTTTTCTGGAATTAGCAGCTAAGCAAATCAGACACTGAACTCAGAGCTGGAAGTGACTCAGTGCAGAAAATCTATCGCCCTTGGGGACAAAACCATCTGTGTGTCACTGATCCCAGAGAAAGTACGTTTCACCTCATCATTCTTTATCCTTGTTTTGTAACTCTATTTAAACCTTCTCTGCTTTAGTTCCTCAAGCACCTTAATAAGCTTTCAGTCCCTTGGTCACTTCTGTTCATAGGAACCAGCCAGTGAGTGAAGCCAAAACAAAGATACAGAGATTTTCTTTACTGATTTGTTCAGTCTTACAGCTCTTCTCCCAATCAACCCAGTGTCCCAGCTATCCCTTATTTATGTCAAAGACAATTAACACCAATCATTTTTCTCTTAACTATAACAATGTAATTGGCAAGACACAAATAACTTAAACCACTCTGCAACCTGTCACACATTAACTTGCTTATGCACTCAGTCCCAAGAATCAGTCAAAGGCTTCGTGTGAAAGTCACAGTTGAGAAAAAAAACTTACACCAAGTGCGGTACTGAGATATCTATGCATCCATCCTTGCCTGCTGTTTTACAGATTTGGTTTGTATTTAACATTCCTTTCCCTTCTTCCCACTATCATTCTCATATTTCAGTAACTCAAAACAATCTGATAGTCAGTGTGAAAAACAAGAAAATGGAGATGTTGGGACAGCTGGAATCACAAGAGATGGGACATTCTAACTAGGGCATCAAGAAAGAAAAACCATTTTCAAGAGCTAATTTCTTCTTACAAGAAATCTTATCAGTACAAGAACTACCCTCAAAAACTGCTTACATCAGAAATAACTGCAAATAAACTACATATTTTTCAGTTAAAGAAATCCAACAGCACAAAGTAAGCAGCTAAAAACAGCCAGATATCTGAGTCAGGTAGTTAACAATCACCCCTGTTAGCGGACAAGAAATGGCAGACACTGCTTAAAGAAAACTTGATGATTTTAGTCTCACCAACAAATTCAATTGGGGTGGGGGGGTGGGTGGGTGGGCATGGTAGGTGGTGGTGGTTCAGGAGAAGGAAAGTGAGGGAAGGGAATTTATAACCATAAAGATGTGCTTAGGGTTTTTACAGGGCAGGAGGAGGCCATTCAGCCCATCATGTCTGCACTGGCTCTCCAAATGAGCAATGATAGACAGAGCTAAGCGATCCCACAAACAATGGATCAGATCTAAGCTCTGCAGTTCTACCACATTCAGTCATGAATGGTGGTGGACAATTAAACAACTCACTGGAGGAGGCAGCTCCACAAATATCCCCATCCTCAATGACAGAAGAGCCCAAACATGGTCAAAAGAGCTGAACTCCTGAGGTGAGGTGAGAGTGACAGCCCTTGACATCAAAGCCACATTTGACCGAGTGTGGCATCTAGAAGCCCTAGCAAAGCTGGAATCAATAAGAATCGGGGGAAAACTCCCCACCGGTTGGAATCATGCCCAGCACTAAGGAAGATGGTTGTGGTTGTTGGAGATCAGTCATCTCAGTTCCAGGACATTTCTGCAGGAGTTCCTCAGGGTAGTGTCCTCAGCCCAGCCATCTTCAGCTGTTTCATCAATGACCTTCCTTCCATCATAAGGTCAAGTGGGAATGTTCGCTGATGATTGCACAATGTTCAGCACCATTCATGACCCCCCAGATACTGAAGCAGTCCATGATCAAATGCAGCAAGACCTGGACAATATCCAGGCTTAGGCTGACAACTGGCAAGTCACATTCACTCCACACAATTACCATCTCTAACAAGAGAGAATCTAACCATTGCCCCTTGACGTTCAATGGCATTACCATCACTGAAACCCCCACTATCAACATCCTGGGGTTTACCATTGACCAGAAACTGAACTGGACTGGCCATGTAAATACTGTGGTTACAAGAGCAGGCGAAAGGCTAGGAATCCTGCAATGGGTAACTCACTTGCTGACTCCCCAAAGCCTGTCCACAATCTACAAGGCACAAGTCAGGAGTGTGATGGAATACTCCCCACTTACCTGGATGATTGCAGCTCCCATAACACTCAAGGAACTTGACACTGTCCAGAACAAAGCAGCCCCTCTTGACTGGCACCACATCCACAAACATTCAGTCTCTCCACCACTGACACACAGTAGCAGCAGTGTGTACCATCTACAAATGCACTGCAGGAATTCACCATGGCTTTTAGACAACATCTTCCAAACTCATGGCCTCTACCATCTAGAAGGTCAAGGGCAGCAGATAGATAGCAACACCACCACCTGGAAGTTCCCCTCCAAGTCACTCACCATTCTGACTTGGAAATATATCAGTTATATTTGAAATATGACAGTTCCTTCACTGTCAATGGGTCAAAATCCTGGAACTCCCTCCCTAACAGCACTGTGGGTGTACCTACACCACATGGAGTGCAGCCGTTCAAGAAGCCAGCTCACCAATGCCTTCTCAAGGGCAAATATGGATGAACAATAAATGCTGGCCAGGCCAGCGAAGCTCACATTCCGTGAATGACTAAAAAAAATTCCCTTAGTGCCACTCTCCCACCTTCTCTCCATAACCCTGCATGTTCTTCCTTTTCAGATAACAGTATAATTCCCATTTGATTGCCTTAACTGAACCTGCCTCTCCCACAATCTCAGGCAGTCATTCCAGTCCTTAATCGTTCACTGCGTGAAAAAGTTTCTTGTTATATCGTTTTTGCTTCTTTGGCAAATTACTTTAAATCTGTGCCCTTTCTTGATCCATCACGAGTAGGAACAGTTTCTCACCATCTATTCAGTCTAAACCCTCATGACTTTAAATACCTCTACCAAATCTCCTCTCAACCTTCTCTTCTCCAAGGAAAACAGTCCCAACTTCTCCAATCCATCTTCACACCTGAAGTTCCTCATTCTTGGAACCATTCTCGTGAATCTTTTCTGCACTCTCTCCAATGCCTTCACATCCTTCCCTAAGTGCGGTACCCAGAACTGGACACAGTACACCAGCTGAGGCTGAACCAGTGTCCTATACAAATTCAACATAAGCTCCTTGCTGTTGTATTCAATTCCCCTATTTATAAAGCCTAAGAAACCGAATGAAGATTAGACAGAATATAAAAAACAGTAATGAATGACAAAAAGATAAATAAGGAAGGGAAAATTAGAATACAAGAGAAAGCTAGCTGGAAATAAAAAGATGGATGGTAAAAGTTTCTATAGATATTTAAATATGAGTTAAAGTGAGCATTGGACCTATAGAAAGTGAGTCTAGGGGATTAATAATAGAAAGCAAGGAGATAGCAGATGAGTTGAACAGGTATTTTACATTAGTTTTCACTATAGAGGATAGGAGTAACATCCCAGAAATATCTGAAAATGGAAGTGAGGAACTCAGGAAAATTACAATCACCTGACAAGTGGTACTGAGCAAATTGTTGGAGCTGTGGGCTGATGCCCTAATGGTCCTAATGGACATCATCCTAAGGTCTTGAAAGAAGTGACTAGTGAAATAGTTGATGCATTGGTTTTAATTTTCCAAAATTCACTAGATTCGGGGAAGGTTCCATTAGATTGGAAAATAACAAATGTAACTCCTTTATTCAAAATGGGAGGGAGACAGAAAGCAAGGAACTATAGGCCAGTTAGCTTAACATCCATCATAGAAGCTATTAGTGAAGTTGTTATAGCAGGGCACTTAGAAAAGTTTAAGGCAATCAGACAGAGTCAACATGGCTTTCTGAAAGAGCATGTGAACATACGAATTAGGGGCAGAAGTAGGCCACTCTGCCCCTCGAGCCTGCTCCACCATTCAATAAGATCGTGGCTGATCCGAATGTAACCTCAACCCCACCTTCCTGCCTACCCCCCAATAACCTGTTGCTCCCTTGTTAATCAAGGGAGAAATCATGTTTAACCAATTTATTGGAGCTCTTCGAAGGAGTCACGTGTGCTGTGGATAAAGGGGAACTGGTGGATGTACTGTCCTTAGATTTCAAGGCATTTGGTAAGGTACCACATCAAATGTTAGTGCAGAAAATAAAAGTTCATGGTGTAGGGGGTAACATATCAGCATGGATAGAAGATAGGCTAGCTAACAGGAAACAGAGTTAGCATAAATGGGTCCTTTTCTGGTTGGCGGGATGTGACGAGTGGTGTGCCACAGGGATCAGTGCTGGGGCTTCAACTTTTTACAATTTATATAAAGCGCTTGGATGAAGGGACTGAAGGAATGGTGGCGTAATTTGCTGTCGACAGAAAGATAGGTAGGAAAGTAAATTGTGAAGAGGATGTAAGGAGGCTACAAAGTGACACAGAGAGGTCAAGCGAGTGGGCAAAGACCAAATGAAGTATAATTTGGGCAAATGTAAAATTGTCCATTTTGGCAGGAAAAATAAAAAAGAAACATTATTTAAATGGTGAGAGATTGCAGAGCTCAGATTCAGTGGGATCTGGGTGTCCTAATGCATGAATCACATGCAGGTGCAGCAAGTAATTAGGAAAGCTAAAATGCCATTGTTTATTGCAAGGGGAATTGAATACAAAAGTAGGAAGGTTATGCTTCAGTTATACAGGGCACTGGTGAGACCACATCTGGAATACTGTGTACAGTATTGGCGTCCTTACTTAAGGAAAGATTCAGAGAATCTTTGGTTTACTAGGCTAATACCAGGAATGGGCAGGTTGTCTTATGAGGAAAGGTTGGACAAATGAGGCTTGTACCCACTGGAGTTTAGAAGAGTGAGAGGCAACTTGATTGAAACCTTTAAGATCCTGAGGAGTCTTGACAGGATGGATGTGAAGTGGATGTTTCCTTTTGCGGGAGAACCTAGAACTATGGGTCATGGTTTAAAAATAAGGCGTTGCTCATTTAAGACAGAAAAAAGAAGAAATTTTTTTTCTCTCAGAGGGCCGTTAATCTTTGGAACTCCCTTCCTCAAAAGGCAGTGGAAGCAGAGTCTTTGAATATTTTTAAGGCAGAGCTAGGTACATTCTTGAGGGTGGAAAGGTTATTGGGGGTAGGCGGGAGGTTACAATCAGGTCAGCCAGGATCTTGAGTGGCGGAGCAGGCTTGAAGGGCCAAGTGACGTACTCCTGCTCCTCGATCGTATGTTCATATAAATGCTTCATTAAGTGCTTTCTCAACCTGCCACCTTCAATGGCTTATGCACATATGCACCAGGGTCCTCTAGTCACGCACCCATTTAAGTATTGTACCTTTTATTTTATATTGTCTCTCCATGTTCTTTGCACTAAAATGAATCGTTTCACATTTCTCCACATTGACCTTCATCTGTCACCTGCCCACCCATTCCACCAATTTGTCTATGTCCTCCTGAAGTTCTACACTATCCTCCTTGCAGTTCACAATGCTTCCAAGTTTTATAAGATCCACAAAATTTGAAATTGCGCCCTGTACACCAAGGTTAAGTCATTAATAATATATCAGTAAAAGTAAGGTCCCAACACTGATCCCTGAGGGGGGTCCTCTACAAACCTGAAAAGTATCCATTAACCAGTAGAGCAGATATTTTTCAGGTCCTTGTGGCACAACAACATGTATTTTTGCACACTAAATTTAAGAATGGAAAAAAAAATCCCAAACATTCACAGTGGTGTATTCTGAAAATGGATGCAGAGTCACAGAAGGCCTGAAGAGGGGTGATGAAAAGCTTGGTCATGCAGATGGTTTTCAAGGAGGGTTGTGAAGGGGCGAAGCTGAAGAGGCGGGTAAGTTCAGGGAGGAAATTGTGGAGTGTAGGGCCGAGGGGCAGGAGATACAACCACCAATGGTGGAGGGGGCCGGGGGGGTACTCAAAAGGCTAGAGTGAGGGGGTAGGAAATTTCAGTGGTAAAAGCCAAAGGTGACCTGGTAGCGTTAAGCATCATTGCACCAAAACACCGAATCAGAGAGCACTGAGGCACACTGCTGAGGCTGTGGATACAATACATTAATATGTGCAAAATTATTTCATATGAGCAAAGGATAGAAGCAGAGGATTTTTTTTTTTTTAAAAAGTCTTACCTGAGACACTTGTTGTGACTTCATGCTGGGTTCTCTCGCTAAGGGTGAGGGGGGTAACAGAGAAGATGAAACATTAAAGCATAATTCTGAACACATTACAGTTTTCTTCACAATCCTTTGTTTGAGTTATTCTTGAGCTGACAAAATGTTTGCAAGGTAGTGTGCAAGGTAAAAATGCGAAAGGTAGCAAATTGAATTGTCAGCAATTTAATTGCTGGCGGGGGGGAGGTGGGTGGGGGTGTGTGTGTGTGTGTGTGTGTGTGTGTGTGTGTGTGTGTGTGTGTGTGTGTGTGTGGAGAGATGACAGGTCACCGAAATCAGTGATCACATTCCAATGCCTGAAGCCGTTTCCCTATTTTGGTTTCATTTGAAATATTTTAGCAACCTCAAAATTAAATAGAAGATTTGAGCACAAAACTCCTTCCTCTCCACTGATTTTTGTGGAGTTACACTTACACAGAAAAGAACGAGATGATAAAAATGTTTGTGCAGCGAGCTGTTATGATTTGGAAGCAATGTCTGAAAGGAAGGTGGAAGCAGGGAAGGGGATCATTTGCAGGTGCTGGAGAAAGAGCAGGGAGAGAGAAGCTAAATTTGATAACCCTTTCAAAGAGCCAGCACAAGCACGACAGGCAGAATCATCTTGTATGGCTCTATGATCGTACGCATTAGGCTATGTAACAGGGGTTGGGGGGGGGATGGTGGGATGGGCGGTGCAGGGTAACAGCCACCTAGAGTATAGAATTGCTGATATGATCACATAAAATGCTGCTGCAAATGAAACTATTTTTTTTTAAAAATCAGAATGCTGCAGCGGCAACAATCCGAAACAGAAAAAACTGGCAAAACACAGGGAGGCCAGTCTGCATCTGTGGTGAAAACAGATTGTTGATCCTTTAGGCCTTCTTCAGAGTTCTGAAGAAAAGGTTCAAGCTCAAACCAAGCTCAGTTACAGACACACCGTGCATAGTGAGCATGTTCACGCTAACGCGATTTGCCAAGTATAGGTGGTAACAGCAAAACCACAAGAGGTTGCGGCAATGAAATAACAGCCAAGAGTTAACAGTGCAAAGAGGTGATTGAAGCCACCAAAGTTTCCACTCTGACAGACTAACAGTGAACACAGAGCTGCACGATAGGTAAATGGTTAAACGCAGTTTAAGAGACACTTCCCACAACAACGACAATAGCAAGTGTTAACGTCATTTGCCCATGGGTGGCTCACCCTCGCTAAGTGGGGATGGTGCAAGTAGTAGGGACTGCACCCAAATTCAACATTGCAAGCAAAACATAACTTCTGAATGCAATCTTTACATACAAAAAAAAGTTGACCAAAGTCCCGCTGTAAAAAGTAAAACACACAAACCATCTGCATCACATGGTTTATAACACTTGACTTTTCAAGTGTGTTGCAACCTCATCGCATAACCTGGGGCACTGCTTATTCAAAGTTACAAGAACAACTTTTGCAGCAAGTTCTTTCATGCTAATACTCACTTAATTGCAGAAAATGCTGGAAACAGTGTCAACATTGCAGGTGATTGATCATTGATCTAAAATACCAATTCTGCTTCTCCCTCCATGGATAGTGACTGACCTGTTCAATGTTTTCAGCATTTTCTGTTTTTATTTCAGATTGAGATGATCAGGGGAGTTATCCCCAGTGTCCCAGGTAAATATTTATCCCTCCATCATCATATAATCAATAAACCAGCCACCACTACTCTCTGGGGCAGAGGATTCCAAAAACTAGCACCCCTCAGAAGAAATTCCTCCTCATCTCTGTCTTAAACGGGAGATCCTTTATTTTTAAGCTCTGCCCCTTTTGATAGATTCCCCCACGAGTGAAGATGCCACAGCCACTACTTAGAAGAGAAACAAGAGGTCTCCCCAGTGTACTGGCCAATATACAACCCTTCCCAGCATTATTAAAACAAACTGATACTCCTGTCATTATTACAATGCTTCTCGTGGGGCTGCACTGTGGCTAAGTTGGCTGTGACGTTTCCCTTCAACAGTAGGCTTCAGAAAGTACTTAGTTCATTGAAGGGATATTTGGGACATCCTGAGCTCATGAAAGGTGCTATACAAATGATAGCTCTTTTATTATATAACAATGACTGCACTTCAAAAAGCACTATTACTGATTGTAAAGCACTTTGGCGTACCCTGAAATTTGACGAGGTCTCATTGTCCATAAATCCAAGTTCTTTCTCTGTCAGCATATTCCCAACACACCGTCACATTAAATTGTGGCATAATTAGTTTTGCTAGTTCACCTGGAAATCTGAGGTTAATTATACACACACCAGTCATGATATGCCATAGCTGTCCATCCTGTTCTATCCCTGAGTAAAGCTGCAGTAATCTAGCCTGAGATCAGGAGATGGCACTAGAGTTATGTGCAAAGCTCTCTAAAAACATCGACTTGCCACAGATTTCACTCAGTTTTTGCTTTCAATTCCTTGACCTCAAAACACAATTTTAACTCAACAACCCCCAGCCCCAGCTAACCACACCCAGCAGCACCCCCCTCACCCCCGCCACTTACAACCCCCGACTTCAGCAGGTTTAAGTTGCTAAATTCAATGACAAAGTTACATCCTGATATTATTTGGACACTTGTGGCATTTTAACCTCAGGTTGCCAACTCTAGTTGGACATGGGCCTGAAAGCTTCAACACACACCTTCCCGCCTCCAACAGTCGCTGACATGCAGTTTTATTTTTAAAATATTACCATGCCACCACCCCCACCTCCAATATTTTTATAACTAACCAATGAAAATGATCAAAGAAAATTTTTCAAAAAAATAAATAATTTTCTCCAATGTTTTTGCTCACATCACTGTCCTGGAGAGTTGGATTAGCAACCCTGTATATGGGCATTGCGTGGTCTTGAACCCAGGATTCTAGCCAGGGGTGGCCTCAGTAACTTTCATTTTTAATGATTTCTTACACTTCACAGGTAATGGATGAATTTACTGCAAAATCGTCACTGGGTTTTTATTTTAAAATCAGATCTCTCACGTCCAGGTAGATTGAAAATATTCTTCAGGTGAAACAGTTTTGTAAATGTCTCAAATTTCACTCACATTTGTATAGCACCGGTAAAATAGTAATACACCCCAAGTTACTTTACAGGAGCATTATCGAACAACATTTGACAACAAGCCACATAAGGTAATATTAAGTCAAAAAGGTAGATTTTAAGGAGCATCTTAAAAGAGGAGAGAGCAGTGGAGAGATTTTTTTTTTTATTCGTTCATGGGATGCAGGCATCACTGGCTAGGCCAGCATTTATTGCCCATCCCTTATTGCCAGAGGGCATTTAAGAGTCAACCACATTGCTGTGGGCTTGGAGTCACATGTAGGCCAGATCAGGTAAGGATGGCAGATTTCCTTTCCTAAAGGGCATTAGTGAACCAGATGGGTTTTTATGACAATTGGCAATTGGACTTTTAATTCCAGATTTTTATTAAATTCAAATTTCACCATCTGTCGTGGTAGGATTAGAACCCAGGTCCCCAGAGCGTTACTCAGGGTCGCTGGGATACTAGTCCAGTGACAATACCACTATGCCACCACCTCCCCAGAGCTTAGGGCCCAGGCTGGCTGCCAATGGTGGATCAATTAAAATAGGGACTGCACAAGAAGCCAAAATTGGAGGAATGAGGAGCAGCTATTTCACAGGGTTGTCGGGCTGGAGAAGTATGCTGCAAGTCAGAGTAACTGTGGATCAATTATTGTTGCTTAATGAGTACAAGCAAAAAACACAAACAAGGGATATGCTGAGAATGGTGGTCAAATCAGCAAGGCCCATCTTTTTCCAACTGCTGAAAAAGCTAATAAATTTGTCCCACCATTTTCTGTTTTTATGAGCCACAGGCAAGGGTTCCTGGTTTCTCATTTCTATCCAGCA
The DNA here is from genome assembly GCF_017639515.1 of Carcharodon carcharias. Lineage (NCBI taxonomy): Eukaryota > Metazoa > Chordata > Chondrichthyes > Lamniformes > Lamnidae > Carcharodon > Carcharodon carcharias. Next base: position 25,412,705 of record NC_054492.1, on the reverse strand, counting down.
ACTCCCTAAGGAAAACTGGACACAGGTGTATGTTGGTGAAATTGGGATTGGCCATTCAGCTGATTATGATTGAATAGCTGACCAACACTTGCTTCGAGGTTTATGCATAAAGAATGGTTATCTGAGCACATTCATTGCATAGCAAAAGGCCATTCAGCTCCAACATTCCTGAGGTGGCTCTTTGAAAAAAATATCCAATTAATCTCACCACCCCTGCTCCTTCCCCGTGGCCTTGAGATTAATCGCTTTTAAATCATCCAAATTTGTCACTCAAATTTCTTCCTTCATAGACATCAGGACTGATCAAATTGAGCAAATAAATCTTGACAAAAATATACTATTACACAGCTGGATGATGCAGTTTGCTATTTTTGAATTTTAAAATACACTTGTATTTAAACTGTAAAACAAGAGGGGGTTGATTCACTGCTGCATTTACCAAAAATTACAGCCTCATTCTCCTTTGCCACTAGCTGCAGATGTAGCAATGTGGCATATCTGTGAGGTATAAAGTGGTCAGCCTAAATAGGCTCCTTGTAGCATTACAAATATGGCTAAGAAACTAATAAGATGTTAAGAAGCGAGACAAAGCAGACCAAGTGTTTTTGACCCATGACATAAGCAACAATATAAACAAAAACACAAAAGACTTGCACTTGTATCGGGCTTTTCACCACACCACTGGGCATCTCAAAGTGCACTACAGCCAATGAAGTAATTTTTGAAGTGCGATCACTGTTGTAACATAGGAATCATGGCAGCCAATTCGCACACAGCAAGCTCCCACAAACAGCAATGTGATAACGACCACAATCTGATTTTGTGATGTTTATTGAGGGATAAACATTGGACAGGACACCAGGGATAAGTCCTCTGCTCTTCATCAAATAGTGCCGTGGAAAATTCTTAAGTCCACCTGAGGGAGAAGGTGAGGCCTCGCATCTCATCCAAAAGACAGCACTTCCTACAGTGCAGCACTCCCTCAGCACTGCACTGGAGTGTCAGCCTTGATTTTTACATTCATGTCCTGGAGTGGGACTTGAACTTAGAACCTTGTGATTCAGAAGCGAGTGTGCCATCAACTGAGCAATGGGTGACGCAATGTAAGGGCATTGGGAGGATATTGGGAGCAACGATATCGGGAGCAAGTCCACACAGAGGAAAGGTTATACATTATACATCAAGTCCTGCAAGCAATTTGGCCCAATCTTAATTCGCGGCCTCCCTGTCAAAATGCACATTGGATTTTATTCAATACTACAATGGGCGCTTACAATGAAATTATTGGAGAGAGATATCATGCAATCTGAAGTGTTGTTTTAAAATTCACTATAATGCAGGGCATACAGGTTTAAGAACAACTCATGAAATTTCCAAACACTGAGGCGAGTGCAGTTCTTCTATCCACTTTCTGTTTGCTTTGTCCCCCTGAGGCTCCTAGCTCCTTGGTGTTCCTTTTTCCATCACCATCACACCACCTTTAATTTCTTTTCTATTGGGTATTTTGCCATCATTACTCCTCTGCCTTCCTACTCTCCTGTTGAGGGATTGAAGCCGATTTGGATCATACTGCAGCTACCCTTTGTTTATTGCTCAGCATAACCCAAAGGATCACTGAGGCACCTGCTCCTGCCCCAGTCCAAACTGGGTGATCCTCCTCTGTCACCAACATTCCCAGCATGCCTATTCAAGGACAAATCTTACCAACCTCCTCCTGTTCCCGTTCATCCAGGACGAAGCAGCCTACTTGACTGGCACCCCTACCACCACATTAAACCTTCACTGCCTCGATCACAAGTGCACCATGGCCGCAGTGTGCACCATCCACAAGCTGAACTGCAGTAATCTGCTTCGGCACATTCAACAGCACCTCACAAACCCGCAACCTCTAACACCTAGAAGGATAAGTGCAGCAGGCACATTGGAACACCATCACCTGCAAGTTCCCCTCCAAGTTGTACATCACATTAACTTGGAATTAGTTTGCTGTTCCTTCACTGTCAACGGGCCAAACTCCTGGAATTCTCTCCCTAACACCACTCTGGTGTACCAAACCACACAGATCAGTTGCATCAGTTCAAGGCAGCAGCTCACCACCACTTTCTCAAGGGCAATTAGGATTGGGTAATAAATGCTGGCCTTGCCAGTGAAGTACACATCCCATGAATGAATAAAATAAAATTCACTAATGCCCTGTCCAGCTCTGCCAGAGGACCACTCACCATCCCGCCCTGTATTTTCCACCAGAATCTTTGGCCACTCGTCAACAACGTCCTTATTGTGGATCAAGGCGATTATCATGGATTTGATAGGAACTTGGCTCAAGAGTGGCAACCTCTTGTTCATGAAGCCTCTCAAACCTGAGCTATGCTTTCCACCAGCTGGCCCCCCCAAACTGTTAACTCCAATAATTGTACGTAAGGGAAGGAGTCTGAAGCTAGTCTTTTACCTCAAGCAGGTTTATTCTTTAGACAGCTCAACAAGAGTTACAGTCTCCCAGTACCTTTCTGGGAGTGTTACAGCTGTACCCATTTATGGGTTTTCACGGGGATCGATGATAGTTTCATGGTCACCGTTACAGAGACTAGCTTTCAATTCCTGTTACCCATTTATGGATGAGCCAACGCTCATCATCTGTTTAACAATGCAATTGTCAATCAACAAGATGACTGCTATTGGACCTTCACAATGCAATTGCTGAGACAGTGACACAAACCACCAAGGTCGGTAGTTATATAGTGTTCATCACTAAACCATAGTTGTGGTTTTTAAGAATTTAACGTCGCCTTTACTTGAATTAATGATGGAGGCCTCCAGCATCAAACAATACAGATTGTAACTTTTTAAGACTTATAATCACTGTCCTCAAGAATTTGAAAGTAGTTGTAGTATAGGAAATACAAAGTTGCATGTTGATTGTCGTACAAATCAAATGGTTCAAATGACTTATCATTCCATATTTTCTTGTATCAGACAAACTAAATAACCATTTCAAAATTTTATACATTAGAATGAAAATGACACAAGAATCCACTTAAGTTTCAAATTTGAAACAACCAAACTGCACAACAAATTCAAAAAAGATTTCATAAGTATGTAGATATTTGTAAAGGTAGCATTATACCAACTGCCATGTCCTTAACATTGCTTTTAGACCCTGAAGTAGTGTGAAAATAAATAGAAAACTCCAGTCAAATTAATCCCGACCCAAATTAAAATCCAATACTGGGACGGCAAGATTAAATCTTGGTTATAGGCAAAAGTAACAAGATTAAGAACTAAAATCAAAGCACGCACAAGGGAAAAAGCAGTAAGTGCCTCAATTTGTCTCGAGTGAAATTATTTCTAATTATGGAAGGAAAAAGTTCTTGTGGCAACAAGAAGGAAATAAAACAGGTTCATTCAACCAGCACAGAGCACATTAATAGAATATTTTTCTTTAATTAAAATGATACTGAGTGGTTTGAGTAGAAGTTCAAAAATATTCCCCATTTAACATTCATTCAGAAGTTACTTAGAAGTAGCACAGGCTTGCTTAAGAGACAGAGCATGTTAATGATAGCCTTCAGTATTGCAGCTATCCTCAGGCATTTGTATATAATAGGAGGACAAGGAGTAATTTCATTTTTAAGTAGATTCACTCCACCCTTTATTACATAGAATTACACAACATTTTACAGCACAAAAACAGGCCATTCAGCCCAACTGGTCAGTGCTGGTGCTTCTACTCCACAGCTAACTCTGTCAACATATCCTTCTATTCCTTTCTCTCTCACATGTTAATTGAATTTTCCCTCAGATGTATCTATACTATTTCCCTCACCTACTTCATGTGGTAGTGAGTTCCACATTCTCACCACTCTCTCGGTAAAGAAGTTTCTAAATTCATTTTTGGATTTATAGTCTCAAATTTATGATTCTTAGTTCTGGACTCCCTCTCTACTGGAAATATCTTCTCTACGCCTCCTATTTCAAATGCATTCATTATTTTAAAGGCTCTATCAGGTCACCACTCAGCCTTCTCTTTTCTGCAGAAAAGAACCCCAGCATGTTCAGTCCTTCATTATATATGCAACTACTGTGGGACATACATGTATTTTATGTAGTGTGCAGTGTTTGTGTTACTCTACTGGTCCAATAACCCAGAGGCTTGGACTAGTAACCGAGAGAATGAGAGTTCAAATCTCAGTGTGGCAGCATGGGAATTTGAATTTGGTTCTTAAAAAAATAAAATCCTCAAAACTAAAAGCTGGTATCAGCAAAGCGATCATGGAGCTGTGATATTGTTGTAAAAATCCAACCAGTTCACTATCATTTGGGGAGGGAAAGCTGCCATCCTTACCAGGTCTGGGCCTATAACATAGCTTCAGTTCCACACCCAATCTGGTTGACTCTTAGCTGTCATCAAAAGTCATCTAGTCAACACCTCAGGGTAACTGGACAATAAAGGCCAGCAACATCCACATCTCAGGAATTAAATTTATTTTTAAATGTGTGGTTCCTTGATGCAGCAGCTATCCTTATGCACAGTGTAAAATATTTCTATTAACCAATGGTATAAAGAGATATGGGACAAAGGTGGGTATATGGAATTAGGAGACAGGCCAGCCATGATCTCACTAATAGCAGAATAGATCGAAGGATTTTTTCCCCCTTCATTCATCGGATGGGGGCATCATTGGCTAGGCCAGCACTTATTGCCCAACCCAAGTCTGGATGGCATGTGGCTTGGAGGGGAACTTACAGGTGATGGTGTTCTCATGCACCTGCTGCCTTTGTCCTTCAAGATGAAAGTGATTGTGGGTTTGAAGGTGCTTTCTAAGGAGCCTTGGTGAATTCCTATATAACCTCCTCCTGTTCCTATGGTCCTCTGCAATGTGCAGGAATTTGGACTCAAGTTCCAGCTGGCCTAAGGAGCTAGAATTTTAATATGAAACCTTCCCCAATTTAGAATAGGGAAGAGTAATAGCAATAGTCTGAATAACTAACTGTTTTGAAGAGCTTTTCGGTAAAACCATTAAACAGATCATTGACCATCTTGCTATTAGATAGGGAATCATGTCACAGTTTTTAACCATCTATCTAGATATTAAAACTGCATCTGCACACATTTATTGGCAATTTTTTACAGCATCAATTCCTAAGTATACATTTATAATAGGAACATTTATGTAAACGTCTTGCTCTAATTACATCAGCCCCAGAAGAGAAACCGTGCAGCATGAACACTGGCATACGAACATACAAAATAGGAGTAGTAGGCCATTCGCCCCCTCAAGCTTGTTCTGCCATTCAATATGATCATGGCTGATCTGTTTGTGTTTTGAGTTCCATATTCCCATCTACCACTAATACGCTTTGATTCCCTTACCTAACAAGAATCTATCTACCTCTGCCTTAATGTTCCAGGCAGGAATGTGCAATTATAGTTTGACAAGTTTACATTGTTAATTTCCATGATAACTCGATTGTATGAATTTATAACAGTATTACAAAATTAAGGGCAGAATATATTGCTTTAATTTAGGGATGGAATAGCATCTGCATCCCTTGGTCCAGTTACCCACACCCAACAGTCAATCCATCACCATCCAAAGAGGGATGGAGACAGTTTAATGTTTCTGGTATTGGAAGATATTCCATGATCCTCACTCCCCAAAAGGGACCAAACTGCAGGAAGCAAGTTTAGAGATCAGGACCACAATATAATCCTTTACCACCTCATACTTCCTTTGCATTTACATAACACTGTTCATGACTATAGGAAGTCCCAATGCCCTTTACAGTCAATGAAGCGCTTTTGAAGTGTAGCCACTGTTTTAATATAGGATACTTGGCCGGCGGGTTGCACATGGCAAGCTCCAGCAAGGTGATAACGACCAGGTAATGGGTTTTTTTTTTAAGTATCATCGGTTGAAGGGTAAATATCGGCCAGGACATGGAGGAGAACTCCTGTTCAAAGTAGTGTTGGGGGTATTTTACACCAACTTGAGAGGGCAGATAGTTTAACATGTCACACAAAAGAATAGCACCTCCGACAGTGCAGCACTCCCGTAATACCAGGGTTACATGCTCAAGCCTCTGGAGTAGGAGTCGAACCCATAACCTTTTGACTCAGAGTGCTACCCACTGAGCAATGGCTGACAGTTCAGTGTGGATTCCTGCAGGATTGCAGAGTGCCCTGTGAAGAATATTTGGCAATGTAAGGGTCTGGAGCCAAAAAAAGTTAATCCATCATCTTCTCTCTTCCAATGCAGAGGGAGCCCACTACACATTTCTAGTATGTTTCTGTTTTTATTTCAGACTTCTTCACCTGCAGTTTTATTTGATGGTTTTCTACATTAGGTAGGGCACATACCAATCGTATTCCAGGACATTGAGCTGATACATTCTACTGTCCCGAGACATTAGGGTATCTCATGAATCATAAACAACGGCTTTTTCTCAGGCAATTATGATCCAATTCACTAAATGAAATACAATATGAATTACACATTGGAGAATACTCTTGCTTTTACTGTCACTTCTTATTACAAATGGATAAACCAGAAAACTTATCAGACTCATCTCCCTATTGGCCCCTTTTAACTGGGCTGCATTTCAGCCAAGTGTCAATGCACGCATTTCTTTCTTGTTCATCTCTATGGAAAACAAATGAATGATCGACAAAGCATGGAATCATATAGCGGAGGAGCCCATTGTGCCTCTGCCTGTGCCAGCTCTGTAAAGGAGCTGTCCACTTACCCTTCTCTTTCCCTGGAGCCCTGAAAATTTCTTCAAGTATATTTTCAATATTCTTCTGTAAATTATTGAATCTGTCTCCACTGCCCTTTCAGGCACCATGTTCCAAATCAGAACAACTCACTGCAAAAAATAAATTCTAATTTCCTGCACTGGAGTCTCTGCCAATTATTATAAATCTATGACTTCTGATTACTGATCCTCCTGATAGTGAAGGACATTGTTTCTCCCATCCACTCCATCAAAAACCCAACCTTTCCAGCCACCTGTGCACAATTACCAACATCACTTACAATGAAGTTGATCTTAGTCCAAATTATAAATTGTTACTTACACAACATGGAGAAGGAAATACAGATACCTGCCTCGTGCCAATAAACTGCCAGCCCACAACTACACTACCAACAGTGCAACATAATCTGGCCAATAACAACAGTGACAACTTGCACTTACATCATGTCCTGAATGTTCCAAAGGTGCTTCACAGAAGTGTTACCAAACGAAATTTGACACCGAAGAATGTAAGCAGATATTAGCACAGATGGCCAAAACATTGGTCAAAAGGGTTGGTTTTAAGGAGCGCCTTAAAGGCTGGAGAACTAGGTGCAGGTGTGCTTTGATGTTTATACTGGGCTCTCTATGCACCAAATCAAATTGTCATACACAGAGCGTAAAGTCACTCCTGACATCAAAAATAAAAAAAAGTTTTAAAAATTTCACAAGTTTCACTGGCACTCCCAAGCAAATTTACTACAGGACTTCAAACTTATCCGCGGTTAACTTTGCAAAGTCACCAAGAGGTGAGAGACTCACTCACGTAATGGGCCCAGCTTACTCCATCGCCAACCATATGTAGAAATTTCAAAATAAAGTTGAGAAATATCTCTTTGCTCCCTGAAAAGACTTGAGCATTGACTCCAGCAAATCACACTATTCAAATGCAATAGGCTGTGTTCCACAGGTGACGCATTTCTGCATTCTCAGAACACAGAAAATGCCATGCCTGTTATCCTTCAGAATGTGCTCCATTATTCACTCAAATACACTAGGACGATTGCCTGAACACCCCATGTGGCATCTTATTTTTCATCTGACCCGCTGTGCAAATGAAAAAAACTGAGAAATACAGCATGTCCTAATCATGTACAGTCATAGAAATAACCTCTGCAAAGCAGACAATACAAACACTATTTTTCTGAATGCCGATTGATCACTTTACAACAGATAATGAGATTTTCTGCTGTGAGTTTTAATGAGCAATGTCTGAGGAAACAGAGAAGTGTTGGAAATATAAATGTTGGAAATCAGGAACAGAAACTTGGAAATATAACCATGGGTCAAGTCAACATCATAAACAAAAAAAGACATTTTCATGTATGTAGTACTTAGGGTTTTATTTAGTATGCAATGTGGCTTTAGGAATAATACTTGTTAAGGAAGATCACACGATCTGTAGTAACCAATAGGAGAGTAGTGCAGGCTACCTCAGCTATCAGAGTAGAGGTAGAGTTGGAGTTGAAAGTACACATGTAGTTGCTGCTGAGTATATTGTAAATAAACTTAATGTTTCCACACAAAAAGGTGTCTGCAAATGAACTCTACCACTAATAGCACAACTTGGCCACCTTACAACAAACTGGCGATGAGGATAAAATGGGACTGAATAGAAGAAATCAAGTTAAAAAGAAATCAGCACTGTGCCTAGCCTAATGATTGTAGTAGCAAACTCCATTAGAACTGAAGTTATTCTCTCTTAAAATTCTACAAGTTAGGAGAATTGATCCTTTTGAACCAGTCACAGATAGTTGGTCTCAGTACATAGAACACCTCACGTGCCTTTTTCAAGCGAACGAGACTACGGAGGAAGAGAAGAGGCAAGCGATCCTCTTGGGTACTTGTGGGAGCAAATCCTACAATCTGATTTGAAGTTTGACAGCACCCAGTGCCCCAGATTCAAAGAATTTCAGTGAGTTGGTGGACCTCATGAATCAAATGATCTCAGTGATGATGCAGAGGGTTCAGGTTTAATTCTCAAAATAGAGCCCCAAGTGAGACAATCGCATGCTACGCAGCAAATTTGAAGCAGCTAACGGAACATTTCGAGTTTGTTACAACTCTATACGACATGCTCAGAGATCTTTTAGGGTGCGGTGTGAAAGGGGACACTATTCAGAAAAGATTATTGTCCAAGGTGAATCTGGATTTCAAGAAGGCGCTAGAGATAGCGCTGGCCATGGAAAGCGCAAAAGAGATTCAAAAGCAATACAGTGTACGCAAAATGGAGCCGTCCCCCACATCGGGTGGGAAACCTCAGCCGAAAGGTGTGTGAAAAAGCGAGACTCTGCCAAGAAGTAGGAAACAGCCCCCGCTAGCCGAAGTATAAAGAAAAATAACTTAGCAGCAAAATCGAAGAGTAATTTTAATTGAGGTGGACGCAGTCTTTTAGCGATTGGCAGTTTAAAAAATTAAATGCTACTATTATCATAGAAATGGACATATAATGAGGCAATGCAAGGAAAGATTCAAGTAGGCTTGTAAACAAAAGAAGAAGCCCAATGAAATCTACAATGTAGTAGAGCCTGAAACAACATATTCAGACATTTACTCATTGTTTAATCTGAAGGTTGGAAAGACAGAACCAATATTTGTCACAGTGAAAGTAAATTGTGGAACACACCTTCAGATATTTGAATGATGGTGAACATCAATTAAGTTTAGAAGAAACAGCTGCCAAATTAAAAACATTTAGGGGTGAAGACATTCAAGTAAAAGGCATAAGCAGAGTAACTGTCCATTTGGCAAAGCTACCCTTGATGGCGGTAGCAGGTGAGGGGCCAAGCCTCCTGGGGGGTGAAATTGGAGATTAAGTTAGAACGGGCTGAAATTTTCCAGTTGAGAGCAAGTGGGCTACCAAAGCTACTTGGAAAGTACACCACCGTCTTTAAGGGCAAACTGGGGAAAATCCAGGGACTGAGAGCCAAGATTCATGTGGGTCCGGAAGCAACACCTGGCTTCATGAAGGCAAGACCGGTGCCATATGCTCTGCGAGAAAAAGTCGACATTGAACTGAACAGACTAGATAAACTAAGTGTTATACAATCTGTTCAGTTCTCAGAATCGGCAGCACCCATAGTCCCATCCTTAAACCCAACCAAAGCGTCCAAATTTGTGGAGACTACAAACTGATGGCTAATAAAGTAGCTAAGCTAGACAGGCACCCCATACCAAAAATCGGAGACCTGTATGCCAAGCTGGCAGGATGGATAACGTACACAAACCTTGACATGAGTCATGCTTACTAACAACTAGAGTTGGATAATGCCTCCCAGGAATTTATCACAATTAATACCCACAAAGTGCTGTACCAATATATGATTGTCTTTCGGTGTCTCCTCAGCTTGTGCCATTTTTCAGAGAACAATGGAAAGCTTACTGCAGGGACTTCCCGAGGTTGTAATATACTTAGACGATGTATTAGTGACAGGTTTCACTGAAAAAGCGCATTTGGCAAACTCAGAAGTCTTAAAATGTTTCTCGCAAGCTGGAGTGCGTTTAAAAAAAGAAAAGTGCATGTTCCAAGAGGGAATCTATTTGGGTGACTGGGTAGATTCACAGGGCCTGCACCTGGCTGAGCAGAAAGTGAGAGCCATAAGAGAAGCACCTGCGCCAAAGAACGCCTCAGAGCTCAAATCATTCCTAGGAATGATCAACTATTAGGGGCAGTTCGTACTCAATTTGTCTACAGTGCTGGCCCCCCCTACATTCTCTACTCAAAAAGAATCAACGTTGGTCTTGGGAGGTGCCCCAGAAAAAAATCTTTCATAAAGGTGAAACAATTGTTGCACTCATCCAATCTATTAGTGCATTACAAAGCCTTCACTATTTAAGAATTATGCGGAAAACAAGTTTAGAAAAGAGGACTTTTATTTCAGGATTCAATAAAATCTTTGACTTCAAAAAAAGAAAGACTAGACAAAAGAACTGGTGCTGACATGTGATGCATCTCCCTACAGAGTGGGAGCAGTGCTCTCTTATTGGATGGGTGACGGCACAGAGCAACCAATAGGTTATCTATCAAGAACGCTCACCACAGCGGAAAAGGGAGATTCGCAGATAGAAAAAGGCCTGTCCAACATCTTTGGTGTCAAGAAATTTCACCAGTACGCACACGGCTGCCATTTTACAATCGTTTCAGACCACAAACCATTGCCCGGATTGTTTAGTGAGGACAAGGCTATACCACCCATAGCCTCAGCAAGAATACAACTTTAATTCTGGCTTTAATTCTGGCAGCGTATGAATATACTTTCGTACATAGGCCTGGCAATCAAATTGCAAACGCCAATGCCCTTAGTCGTTTGCCTTTACAAGAAAATGATGAGCATGTCCCAGTTCCACAAGAACTTGTTTCATTGTTAAATTTCTTAGATTCCTCGCTGGTATGTGCTCGACAGATCAGACACTGAGCAATTCAGGACACAGTCCTGTCTCGGGTACGAGAACAAGTGCAACGTGGTTGGTCACAAGAACCCATATCTGATTAAATGAAACCGTACTTCAACAGAAAACTTGAAATAACCAGCCAGGATGGCATTTTATTGTGGGACGCACAAGTGATAGTTCCTCCAAAGGGAAGGGAGCCACTTTCAATTGAATTACACAGTGCACCATCCAGGAATTTCCCAAATGAAGACCATAGCACGCAGCTATCTATGGTGGCCCGGGATGGATGGTGAAATAGAGTTTAGTAAAGCACTGTGTGCAATGTCAGCAACTGCAAAAGTTGCCAGTGATAGCTCCATTGCACTCATGGGAGTAGCCAGGTAGACCCTGAGTGCGGTTACACATTGACTATGCTGGACTTTTCCCGGAATAATGTTTTTGCTCATTGTCAATGCCCATTCAAAATGGTTGGACATATATGAGGTGAAGTCACCAATGTCAGGCACTACAATTGAGAAACTATGTCAGAATTTTGCCATTTACGGACTACCAGAAGTAGTCATTTCAGCTAACGGCATGGCATTTACGAGTGCTGAGTTTCAATGGTTTATCAGCCTCAATGGTATTACTCAAGCGAAAACTGCACCGTACCATCCTTCCTCAAATGGACTGGCCCTTTCATGGCCGAAAGAGCGGTTCAAACATTCAAGGCAGGCATGAAAAAACTAACTGGTGATTCATTGGCAACCAAGCTGGTACATTTTCTTTTTCATTACAGGACTATGCCTCACAACCACAGGAGTCACACCTGCAAAGTTATTGTTGAAATGCCGTCTCAGGACGAGATTGGGCTGAATTTAGAGGGAAAGATGGAAAGGAGTCAGGGAAGCCAGAAAACCAGACATGACCGGCATAGCTGCGAGAGGAAATTTACCATGGGAGAGTTGGTATACGTGAAAAACTTCGGGATAGGACCAAAGTGGTTACCGGGGGACGTAAGTGCAGTGACTGGACCTCTATCTTACCACATGGAGGTGAAAGGCTAGATCATCCATAAACATGTGGACCACTTAAGGAAGAGAAAAATCATCAAGACATGGTTACACCAGTGATCATGACCGGGTCTGCGTTTCCTGTTGAGGATACTTAACCCAGGACGGACATGTCTGATGTTCCTGTAAGAGTTGAGGATACAGAACTGCAAGTGCCCACTGAAGCACCTGATGTTTAGGCAACTCCGGAAAAGGAGGTTCCTGATAAAGAATCTGAAGTTGCGGAGCTTCATATGTTCCACACGTACCAGGGAACCACCTAAAGACTGAACTTGTAAATTCCTAACCCAGTGTAAATATTATGTTGTCTTGAAAAATATGTACTTGCAAATATAATATATATAGCTGAGTTAAAGGGAGAGGAATGTAGTAATTATGGTTTTATTTGGTGCGTAATGTATCTTTAAGAATAATGCTTGTTAAGGAAGATCACGATCTATAGTAACCAATAGGAGAGTAGCAAGGGCTGCCTCAGAGCCAGTGTAGAGGTAGAGTTGGAGTTGAAAGCACACGTGTAGTTGCTGTTGAGTATATTGTAAATAAACTTAATGTTTCCACCCAAGAAGTGTCTGCAGTTCAACTCTATTACTAATAGTACAACCCCAGCCACCCTATCACAATGTGTCCAAACCACAACCAGGTTTCTGAAAAGGACATAGAATAACAGAAAAGAACAGAATAACATGCCCTCTCTCTTCAGAATCTGAGTGACCTGCACTATACCTTCAGCAATTTCTGCTCTATGTGAAACCTATTGCTATGCAGCCACCAATGAAATACCAATAACTGCTGCTTCAATAAAATGCATTCCTTTAACTTCTTCAGTGTACAGAAGGACAATGGGATACTCACACCCAAATATAGAATGCGATCTGAAGTTACCCTTTCTATTACGAAGCCCTTCCTTATCGGTGCAATTAGCTCAGCCAGACACCTCCTGGATTTATCTAGTTTACAGAATTTAACTAAACAACCAACTGCTTTGAATCACTCACATGTACAGAAGTCTGCACGTTGATGAGTAGCAATGTCACATGCCTGTCCAAGCCTAGATCTGGAGCGTATACACATCGGATATTCAGGCCAATCAATATAACCTCTTCATTTTTTTTTGGCGTGTTTAGTTGATTTGTTGAAGTGCACAGCCCCTTTAAATTATGTTGCCCTGCCCCACACAGGCGGTAACTTACAGGGCCATCGTGTACACAGCCATGCAGCTAAGAGCAAACATTGCTCCATATACAATGGTGCGACATTCTACACTCTGCCCTACGTGCTACTGGAGCTTTTATATTAGAATTAGACTGAGGGCACAGCAGAGAAACAGGCCATTCAACCCATCTGATCTGTGCTGGTGTTTATGCTCCATGAGCCTTCCTCATGCTACTTTGTTTCATTCTAACTGCATATCTTTCTATTCCTTTCTCCCTCATTTATTCCTAATTTCCCTTAATTGTATCTATGCTATTCGCCTCAAATATTCTCTGCAGCTGTTACGCAGTAGTCAAAACCAGAATATACACACAATACCTGAACATCCATCTCAGTCAATATTCGCAAAAAAAACTCAGGGACAAAGCCACTTCCAAATTCTAACATTTGTTGTAATTAAACAAATCTCTTTATACCTTCATACAAGTGAAAAGGCATTGGCGTTGTGTGAAAACTAAAAGTTAGCTCAGTTTCCAGCTCTTGAGTTACAAGAACAAATTTTTGAAATTGCTTTACTACATATTACAAAAATCTGTTTCCACTGGTTTTCAGTTCCATCATGCATTCATACTTCAAAAGGTTTGGGGGAGGAGGAAGAGAAACAAAATTTAAAAAAAAAGACAAGCAGTCTGCCAGTTCACCATCACAGCTGTTATTCCTGGAACACAAACTGAATCAAGTCCTAAAATAAATGCCACCTGCACTTAATATGCAATGTGTGTGTGTGTGTGTGTGTGTGTGTGTGTGTGTGTGTGTGTGTGTGTGTGTGTGTGTGAATCCATGATCTCACCTTTCGCTTTCTTCTCCATTGCAGCTCTTGCCAAAGCCAACAGCTCTGGGTCTTTGGACATTTGAGCGTAGTGCAAACTCTTGTGACCATAGTCATCCATCAATGTAACATCAGCACCACGATTCAAGAGGACTTCCACTGCATCCTTACAACCGTTCTCACACCCCACCATCAAGGCAGTCCTGAAAAGGGAGTTGACAGGTTAATACAGGGCCCATGAGAGAAGTTACAACCTGGGTACAACTTCCCAGTTCCAACAAGCTTTGAACTAGTGCTATGTGAAAAGGTCATGGCATGCGCAACATTTTTTCCATCATAATATTCTCCTGTCTCTACAGTTACTGACTTATCTAAGTGCTGAAGATAATACATGTCTTGTGCACCCACTATCCAGCTCTATTTGTTTTAGTTTCTCTTGCAGAGAGAAAGAAAAAAAGACAGCCACTATTATCACAGTCAAACATGCCATCATCAGCAAAGGTCAAATGAGATAATGAAGAGCAATGGGACCATGCAGATTCTCTTAGGGCTGCTTACATAGGCACTGCAATGAATGAAGAAATAAAACACCCATTTATCTTGGCACAATGCTTGCATCCTCTGAGGAAGTTTGTCAGTCTGGTTCAGTGGCCTCTGAGTCATGGCTGTGGGTTCAAGACCCATACCAGGGAGTAAAAATTCCAGTCAGCAAACTTTGCATAAAAATGCTTGGAGTGTTCACAGAGACTGTACGTCTATGTCTGCTCTTTCTACATAAACACTAACCAGTTTAAAATACATCTCTGGCACTCCATCTATATGTATAATTCAAGATAAATTTCTGAACACCAGTGCAGGGGAAATCTCAATGTTTGGTCAACTCAAACTTCTAAACTTGAAGCTGCAAAGGAAGCACTCAAACATCATGCACCCTCAGCAGTACAAAAAAGTTTAACAATGTTAGGGCATTGACTAGACTGTGGCTGTTTAGTGTGAAGGCATACTAACTTTAATGTTTCTCTCACTCCTTAATTTGCCCACCTGAAAAGGCATTAATTTCCGACTGGGATATAACTTAACTGGCACTGATCATTCTCAGTCACTTCCCTGAATACTTGCAATCTAGATTCATAGACAATTCATCTGGTGACTGGCAGGGGGCAAGGGGTGTTGGGGAGAAGAGGTGGTTAATTGCATCTGACCAGAATGGGGTCCTCACTTGGAAAATGTGCACGGCCGCGCACCACCTGAGTTCGCCCATGGTCAATAGCCCAGGAAACGCAACTGAGAATCGTTAACTCAGCAGAAACTAGGGTCCGTCTGGTCTGAAAGACTCAGCCATCCAGCATTTTCACCAGCCTAGCATTGGCTGCAGCAGTAAAACTTCCTTCTAACTAAATTGTGAGTTGAACTTCAGCATAATGGACTTGTGTTTAAAATCTACATTTTAATTTACTTGTTTTGCTTATCTCTCGAGTTGATATCTGCTCCACGCTCTAGTAAAAGCCGACAGACTTCTGGATGGCACATGTGTGTGGCCAGCACAAGAGGAGTCCGCCCATCCTGCAATGGAGAAGATGAAGCACACAGTGATTAATGAAATACAGCCTTTCTAAAGCAGCAGCAATACACCATGCAACACAGGTTAACAAGACCAAAAAAAAAGTGCAGAGCAGAGGTTAATTTCTAAACAAACAGAATTGAAAGGCAGGGATGTTAAACTTACTTAGAACCTTGGTTATACCACATTTGTAACAGTTCTGGTCTCCATATTACAAAAAAAAGCTATAGAGGCACTGAAGAAAGTGCAAAGTCTTAGAAAGATGAAACCAGAACTGAGAAATTATAACTGTCTGGAAAGACCAAACAGGGCAGGGCTCTATTCCCTAGAGGAGACACAATCGGGGGTGGGGGGGGTGGTGGTGTGGAGGGGAAGAGGGCTGGTGATCTAGTAGAAGTCTTTAAAATTATGAAGGGGTTTGATTGAGTAGACATAGAGAAGGTGTTTCCACTTGCAAGGGAGACCAGAACTGGGAGCCATAAATATAAGATAGTTACTAATAAATCCAATAAGGAACTCAGGAGGAACTTCTTTATCCAGAGAATGGTTAGAGTGTGGAAAATTGGAGTAGTTGAGGCATATATCATAAGATGCACTTAAGCGGAAAATAGATAAACACACAAGGGGGGAAGGACATGCTGATAGGACTAGATGAGGCAGGGTGAGAGGAGGCGCATGTGGAGTATAAGCTCGAGGATGGGTCAGGTGGGCTGAATGCCCTTTCAGTTTGTAAAAATTATGTACATCTCATCCTGGGCATTCAGCTGGCCAGAGCTACCCAAAGCAAACGAGTTTTACAAAGTTCATCCAATATTGCTGAAAAAGAGACATGCTGTTAAAGCTTTCATCTTGTACTCAACAGGGCAGACACAAGAATACCAAATTTCAAAAGGGAGCAACAATTTATGCTGATTGGGAAAAGGGTGCTGATTGGTTGGCAAGTGGCTCTGATTGGTCAGGGTGTTGTCATGGAGAAAGCACCAGGAACATTTTTCCTCCAAGATTTTGTTTAATTGAAAAAGGCTCAATGCATGGACATGTTCCTACTGTTTGCAGAGGCCAGGGACCTGCAGATAAATATATGTAGTTTCTAGCAAGCTTAAATGAGTCACATTGTGGGCCCAACTGAACCTTAAATTGGTTGTTGGTGCAATTCTCAGCAAACTTGGGAATTTTCAGTAAGTGCTGTCCAATAATGGTATCACATTTCATTTTGGACACTACACTCTGAGTTTTGCAAGCATGGGCTCATTTAATATGGTCAGTACTCTCCCTGTTGCAAACAGCCAAAGGGGTGTGCTGTTTACTACATACCACTGATCTCTGGGACACACTGCCTACATGCCTGGCATCACACCAGCACTGAAATTCATATTCCACAACTCATTTGTCTCATAGGCAGCATCCTGTTAGTGGAGTCTACCACTCATGGTAACCTTCCAGGGTAATTTGAGATAGGCTGGGCACTTTTCAGGACCAAAAGTGGCAGCCTTAGGCCGATAAGTTTGTTCAATATACAGCAAGCAATGATTTGATCAGGGTAGCCATTATCCCACAGCATTGCCCTATTTTGACATCAAGCTTGCACTGTGAGCAAACGTCTTGGGCCCGCTGCATGAGGTTGCCAATAAAGCCAACATTATAGCGCATGGCACTATAGAAATCCCAATACATATGTTGACCATCGAAGGTAGGTTTGCAGTAGACTTGGTAGAGGACTCATTAGTGGGTTTCTCAACCCCCACGTCAAGGAAGGGGAGCTCGTTAGACTGCCCCATTTCGATTGCATTCAACAGTACTTACTGGCCAGAATCCATTTGCTAACCAATCAGCACCCTTTTCTCATGCAGCATAAATTGTTGCTCCCTTTGAAATTTGGCATTCTTGCATCTGTCCTGACGAGTGCAAGTCAAAAAGCTTCAACAGCATCGTTCTTCTCAGCAATACTCAAGGTTTGTACTACAAAGTTCATTCACTTAATAAACAGCCAAAATAAACAGATAGCTTCAGATAAAAATGAAATTGTTTCAAAATTTCCTACTTTTACTCATTCATTTACCAAGAACAGCCACATCTCCAAAGTATTCCCAGCACTTACCCCGTCCTTGACATTCACAGCAGCCTCATGGTCCAACAGTAGCTTCACAGATGCTGGGCAGCCAGCCACCGCTGAAGTACAAATCACAATTACAACATTGACACCGAACAACCTAGATAATTCATTCAGCCTGATATCAATGAACATGAAGACTCTAGTTTAGTCTGGGCAACTCAATCAAACAACCAACTGAACCCCCCCAAAGTTGCTCCTGAAGAGTGTGCGCATTATTTTAGGGGCACGAGCAGCAGCATGGCCTATTTCTGTGAAGTAAACTCAATGTAATTCTATGCACAGATGTCAAGCACTTACAAAACCTCATCAAATATGCTTTTCAACAGGTACTTTCATCCTAATTTTGCACTTCCTCCAGCTTAATCTGATCATTAAGTGCTCAATGAATCAAAGGACATGGAGATGAGGCAGGAACATGAAGCTGGAGTCAGTCATGATCTTACTGAATAGAAGGGCAAGCGCAAGGGGCCAAATGGCCTACTCCGGGTCTTATTGGGATGTGGGTGTCGCTGGCAAGGGTAGCATTTGTTGCCCATCCCTAATTGCCTTTGAACTGAGTGGCTTGCTAGATCATTTCACAGGACAGCTATGAGTCAACCACTGGAATAGGCCAGACTGGATAAGGATGGCAGATTTCCTTCCCTAAAGGACATTAGTGAACCAGGTGGTTTTTTTTTTTACAACAATCGGTGATAGTTTCATGGTCACCATTAGTGAGACTGGCTTTCAATTCCAGATTTATTAATTGCATTTAAATTCTGCCAGCTGCCGGGGTGGGATTTGAGCCCATGTCCCCCAGGCATTAGTCTGGGCCTCTGGATTACTAGTCCAGTGACATTACCACTATGTCACTGTCTCTTCCCCTCACCTTCACAATGTAGTGGACTTTAGGTAACTTCTCTATTCCAATATGCTCTTAGCCATTTGTGCATGATTTAGGAAAAGTGCAAGCCAAAGGGTTCAACCATTGTCCTGTCACACACAACATTCAAGTAAGGAGATGAGTCTATAATTAATCCTTTACATGATAAAAAGAGCTTTTTACAATCTAAGAAATATTGGCCGGGATTTTCCAGCCCCGTTGGGGGTGGGACTCTCTGCGGGCGAGGCGGCACCCCAGCCAGAAGCCCATTGACTTGCGGTGGGACCGGAAGAACCCGGCGGCGGGGGTGGGGGAGGGGGGGGTGGTGTGTGTGTGTGTGTGTGTGGGGAAAGTCCCACCCATTAAGGGAAGATTGGGGCAAATCAGAAAGTAGTAGTCACGTTTTGAAAGCCTGTAACACGCTGCAGGAAAGAGAGAGAGTTCCAGAGCTTTGCAGCAAGTTAGTCAAAGTTGGAGATAGACTTAAGATAAAAGCAAAATACTGCGGATGCTGGAAATCTAGAAATTTAATGCCTGGAGGACACGGAGAGAGTCTTGATTTCAACAAAGCGAGGATATATGGAAGGAAGGGAAAGCAGGCGCAACGTACTGGCGATGTTCACATATAAAAAAGTGACATGTGATCAATCAACATCCACACAACTCAAGGTTACAAGATAACAGAGGGTGGTGGTGCGTATGACTATCAGCTCCTTGCACCTCAGGCCATTATTTTTGCTTAACAATAAATCCAGTTGTTGCCTCAAGTGTGCAAAAGCACATTGCAGAACCGCTGCTTCTAAATAGTACTGTTAAAGTCACCTTCAATGCTTTTCAGTTAAACATTCTATTAAACCGTGACTCTCTAAAAATCAATCAAGTCATTATATAAACTGAGAAGAAGAAATTGTGTGACCTCACTTATCAACATGCAACTTGACTTCAGAGTGGCAACACAAAAGATAATTCTATTCACAAACATGACGACACTCAGGAAACACTGACAGCACAGATAAGCTGCAGCATAATTTCCCTCATTAGCTAGTAAAGTTCTTCAGCACCAGTTTGCTCAGAACACAAGAAATTCTTTTGTTTATGTTTTAACCAAAGCACAATAACAGGTGCAGTTGGTCACAAGAGATTTACGATCCTTTACTTTTATTGATAAAAGATTGTACAGGCTGTTTTTTCCATAAAAAAGGCTGAGGTGTGACCCGATAGGGACCTTAAGATTATAGAAAGGGTTTGATAGGGTCAAGGTAGAGAGGAAGTTTCTTTCCACTTGTGGGAGAGACCAAATAAGGGACCATTAATATATGATCGTCACTAATAAAACCAATTGAGAATTCAGGAGAAACTTCTTTACCGAGACAATGATTAGGATGTGGAACTCGCAACCACAAGGGGGGAAATAGCACCGATGCAGTTAAGGAAAAGCTAGAGAGGAACAAAAGGGCGAGGGTTGGTTGGGTTGGATGAAGAAAGGGTGGGAATTGGCTTGTACGGAGCATGAACGCCAGCAGGGTATAAATAACCTGCTTCAGTGCTATAAATATTATGTTGTGGGGAAAGAAAATAAACACTTGCATTTATATAGTGCTTTTCATGGTGACCAGACATCTCAAAGCGCTTTACAGCGCATGAAGTATTTTTTCAAGTGCAGCCACTCTTGTGGCAAATGTAGCAGCTCAGCATTATTCCTACAAACAGCAAAGTGATACTGACCAGATAATCTGTTTCTCGTCATATCGATCGAGAGATAAATATTGGACAGGATACCTGGGATAACTCCCCTGTTCTTCTTCGAAGTAGTGCCATGGGATCTTTTACATTCACCACAGCAGACAGATGAGGCCTTAGTCTAATGTCTCTTTGGAAAGGCAGCATTCCTGACAGTGCAGCACTCCCTCAGTACTGCACTGGAGTGCCAGCCTTGATTTTTATACTCAATCCCTGGAGTGCGATTGGAAACCCGGAACGCTGTGACAGAGGCGCTAGTTACTTTTATAACGAACAGGTATTTGAAAAAATGGAGAGAAACTACTGTTAGTAGACATGAGCAGAAATGGGTTAAGATGCACTTGAAGAAAACCAAAGAGGTTGAACGACAGGTCATTACCTTCTCTGGACAGTTCCGAAGAGTCATATGGACTCAAAACACTAAAACTGTTTCTCTCTCCACAGATTCTGCCAGACCTGCTGAATATTTCCAGCATTTTCCATTTTTATTTCAGATTTCTAGCATCTGCAGTACTTTGCTTTTATGAAAGCGTGGTACTGTGTGAGATTTAAATAAAGTGGCTCTGGCAATCTCGTAAAAGGAGGTAAAGCACAGGAAAGTGAAACTAACATTGAGATAAAGTCATAAAGACAAAAAACTGCGGATACTGGAAATCCAAAACAAAAACAGAAACAGAAATACCTGGAAAAACTCAGCAGGTCTGGCAGCATCGGCGGAGAAGAGTACAATTGACATTGAGTTCTCATGACTCTTCAATAGAACTAAGTAAAAACAGGAGAGGGGTGAAATATAAGCTGGTTTAAGGGTGGAGGGGGAGAGGGTTGTTGGGACAAGCAAGCAGTGATAGTGTTCGCAAGGGGAGGTGCCGTAGGAGGGGGTTGAAGAGTAGGGGGTGATGGAGGAATGGACCAGGGTGTCACAGAGGGAACAATCTCTGCGGAATGCTGCCACGGGGGGGTGAAGGGAAGATGTGTTTGGTGGTGGCATCATGCTGGAGTTGGCGGAAATGGCGGAGGATGAGCCTTTGAAAGCGGAGGCTGGTGGGGTGATAAGTGAGGATAAGGGGGACCCTATCATGTTTCTGGGAGGGAGGAGAAGGAGTGAGGGCGGATGCGCGGGAGATGGGCCGGACAAGGTCGAGGACCCTGTCAACTACTGTGGGTGGAAAACCTTGGTTAAGGAAGGAGGACATGTCAGAGGAACTGTTTTTGAAGGTAGCATCATCGGAACAGATGCGACGGAGGCAAAGGGACTGAGAATGGGATGGAGTCCTTACAGGAAGCGGGGTGTGAGGAACTGTAGTCGAGGTAGCTGTGGGAGTCGGTAGGCTTGTAATGGATATTGGTGGACAGTCTATCACCAGAAATTGAGACATAGAGGTCAAGGAAGGGAAGGGAAGTGTCAGAGATGGACCACGTGAAAATGATGGAGGGGAGGAGATTGGAAGCAAAATTAATAAATATTTCCAGGTCCCGACGAGAGCATGAAGCAGCACCGAAGTAATCATCGATGTACCGGAGAAAGAGTTGTGGGAGGGGGCCGGAGTAGGACTGGAACAAGGAATGTTCCACATACCCCATAAAAAGACAAGCATAGCTGGGGCCCATGCGGGTACCCATAGCTACACCTTTTATTTGGAAGAAGTTAAAGAGGAGTTAAAGGAGAAATTGTTCAGTGTGAGAACAAGTTCAGCCAGACGGAGGAGAGTAGTGGTGGACGGGGATTGTTCAGGCATCTGTTCGAGGAAGAAGCTAAGGGCCCTCAGGCCATCCCAGTGGGGGATGGAGGTGTAGAGGGATTGGACGTCCATGGTGAAGAGGAAGCGGTTGGGGCCAGGGAACTGGAAATTGTTGATGTGATGTATGGTTTCAGAGGAATCACGGATGTAGGTGAGAAGGAACTGGACAAAGGGAGAGAGAAGGGAGTCAAGATAGCAAGAAATGAGTTCCGTGGGGCAGGAACAGGCTGACACAATCGGTCTGCCAGGACAGTCCTGTTTGTGGATTTTGGGTAGGAGGTAGAAGTGGACCGTCCGAGGTTGGGCAACTATCAAAGTTGGAAGCTGTGGAAGGAAGATCTCCATCATTTTTCTATACCTTTATGCCCTTTTAGTCTTACTTCACCCCACCCCCACTAAAGCTATCTGTACCTTGCTTGTCCTGCTAGCCACTCTTAATTAGCACATTCTTTTAGATAATATCACCACCTTCAACACTTCTTTGTTCTTTTGCTGTGACATCTTTAGGTTATCTCCTCCTTTCACTGCTTGCTTGTCCCAACAACATCCCCCCCTCTTCTCCACCGATGCTGCCAGACCTGCTGAGTTTTTCCAGGTATTTCTGTTTTTGAGATAAAGTCATCTCATCCATGTCCATCAAAAGTATTACCCATTGGTCATATATACATCTTGCAGTCTTGATGTTTGCACGATCTTGCTAAATGCAAATTGGTTGCTGTGATTCCTATGTTACAACGGTGACTATACTTGAAAAGTACTTCATTAGCTACAAAGTGCTTTGGATTGTCCAAAGGTTTGAAAGCAGCATATATATGCGAGTCTTTTTTTAAAAATAGGTAGCTGCTCAAATGATAAGGAGGTTTAGATTAACCATTTGCAGCCAAGGGTACAAATTCAACACTGAATCATAATGGGAATTTGGGCTTGAGCTGCAAAATTTACGCACAGGAACTTAATTGACCTCGTTACCCCAAATCAAGTTTGCTCAATTTTTACATACTTCATCTAAATTTGAAGCATTTAAACTTTGAAGAATTAAAATGATGCTTGTGAGATTATTGTCTTATCCTGTTGAATGAACTCTCAAAGGTAGCTAACAGTACCATTCACTGTTAAAGACAGCCACAAGCCATATATCTTTGCGCAAGTGATTTGTTACAGGACTACTTTCTCCACAAGCAAATTTGGGAAGGAAGAGCCTACTGTTTTGTGTGTTTTGACAGTCTGACCGAACAGTGTGAAACCTTGCCAGTATTCTTTATTGAAATTCTAGTGACAACACTTACTGTTGGGATGTATGAAACACCAGAATTCCATGAAACCGCATTCTGAACTTCTAAATAAACAATTAATTTAAGCAGCTTTGTACTGACCTGCATCGTGAAGGGCAGATCTGCCACGAAGGTCTACACTGTCAACAGGGCAATTTTGCTGTAAAACAAATTCATTTATTTAATACAGGTGAGTAACAATAAGGAGACATTCTTGAATACGGAATTAATATTTAACCTACTATGTTATTTAGAGCTGCAGAGAAAAGCTCTTGTTCCCAACTGCAGCATCATTCCTCACATAAGAGCATTTTTGAAAACTGCTCCTTCACAAGGAACATAGGTGGTGATCAAACCACATCACTGTTTTTCAACTTTGCTCTGTGAGAAATACCCTCTGCAAGTACTGAGAAACTCCCAAATTTATGAGATATATACTCCATGCACACATTCTCCACTAACAAAGCTGCCAGTGAATTCACATCTCAAAGTTTTGTAAGCATTATTTTTTCTACTGGGAATTTTAACTTTTGAGAAGCTAACACCCATAATTTAATTGACATAGACAATGATTGTTGGTAGACATTTACTCCAACCGGGTCATTAGACAACAGGTGAGTCAACAGATGAGTCCAACTTTAGTTCTGAAGGGGAAACATTAACTCTGTTTCTCTCTCCACATATGTTGCCAGACCTGCTGAGTATTTCCAGCATTTTGACTTTATTATAGGCAATTCCAACTACCTGGAGTAACCGTTGCAAACACAGCGGCTGTCCATTGCGAGCAGCGAGATGTAACACACTTCGGCCTGTGGGGGAGAGAGAAAAAAAAAAATCACTCATAACAGCTGAATCCTAAACACAAAGACTCAATTTCAACGAACTCCTTAACCCATGACAACACGATCGAGGTTACTGCCAGAATTTCTTAATGGTTGCTTTTACATGTTCCTTCAGCAGGGTCAGTGGGTACCACTCTCACCTCCACATCTGAAGGTCGGGGATTCAAGTCTCACTTCAGAGGCTTGAGCACACAATATGGGTTGACATTCCCAGTGTAGCACTGAAGGAGTGCTGCACTGTCAGAGGTGTCATCTTTCAGGCAAGACCTTAAATTGAAGCCCCATCTGCATTCCTGGGTGGCAACTATTTTGAATTAAAGCAGGGGAGTTTTTGCTGTGTCCAGGCCAATACTTACCCCTCAACCAACATCACTGAAATAAATGTTCTGATCATTATCACACTGTGATTCAGAAGGCTTGCTGTGCATAATTTGGATGCCACATTTCCTACATTACTACAGCGACTATGCTACACAAGTACTTCATTGGGTGGAAAGCTCTTTGGAATGTCTTGAGATCGTAAAAAGCGCTATAGAAATTCAGAGTCTTTATCTTTAATCATGCCTAACAATAATCATTTACATAAGCAGCTCCATAGTTACAGTTAATGACTGTACTGTGACAAATTTAAAAGTGTAATCCTGATACCATACACTTCAGCTACAGAATGTCTGAAGTTAGAACAGTGTAAACACAAATTGGGTATGGTCCCAGATAAAGGTTTAGTTCACTCAGCATCATTCATCTCCAAGCAAGAGAAAATCGGTTTCCCCTGAAAGTAGTAAAAAAAAAAATGTTCCAACACACTATGCAATGGAATGGAAGGACGTGGATTCATGCCAATACATCCAGCTCCTAATTGCAGCTGCACTCTGAAAGGAAATGCCCAGTAGAGATTAAATGCTTTCTCACAAACTGACGTGCAAGATGGAAGAACATTAAGCTCTTCAATTAACAGCATTATCATGGCCTGCCCCAATTAGGCAACAGCTATGCAGCAACAATGGCAGAGCCCTGGGAACAGGTCATCTAGCTCCCTGGGAGTAGGGTTTGGAGCATTGCCCATTAAGGACAGAACAAAAGGGACTAACAAGAGTTTACAGGAAATAAATTTTAAAAAATTAAGATGCCAGCCTGGCCACTTTGTTGGCACGGGTAAGCTAAAACATTATTACTGGACGCAATGGCACACGATCGGCTGTGATGCAAATGGTGCCTTTTGACTGGTACCCAAAATTTGATGCTGTCTCATGTTTTCACATGCTTGGACTCACCAGCACAGACTTATACAGTGCAGAGCGGTTGTTGCTTTATATCTATGGGGGCCAATCTATTGTGCTATAATGGAAAGCTACATTGAATAGATTGAAAACAAACTGGAAATTGAACAGCTTCGGGTCATACATCGCAACAATAAATCACTTAATAAATAACAAGATTCTTTCACCATTTTTATTCACCTTTCCAGCATTAACAACTCCCCCATTCCCCACCTCCTCCTCCCACCCGCAGCTCGGAGAACAAGCAGCCGATATCTTCAAGTCTTTCTTCTGACCTGTCAATCAGCAAATGGACAAGTCTGGGATTTAAGGGTCTAATGGTCAAGAGATACTTGAAGAACAGGGCTTCTCACTACAGCCCTGCAAACTCTCAGAGATATCTGGCCTCCTGCACATGCCCAATTTTAATCACTCCACCATTGGTGGCCATGCCTCTCACAGCCATAGCCCTATATTCTGGAATTCTCTCTGCTCTCCTTTAAGACATCCTTTAAAACCTCTCTCTTTGGCTAAGCTTTAGATCATCTCTCCCATGTTATGTGGTTTGATGTCACACTTTAGTCAATAAAGTCCCCAGGCGCAGCACAGGAGCATTCTTTAACAATAATGGGGCTATAGAAATGCAGATTACTGTACAGAATTGGAAACTGAGAAAAAATTGCAATAGAGGTCTTTCTAATGTCCAGGTGCAAGGATAATGTAGATAGATGTAAATATGCAGTTTAACTTGGTCTGTGATTTCAGAACTAAACAGAAGTACACAAGAAACAGACCTGAAGCAAAGGATTAGAAGAGTAGAATGAAAGAGCAAAAGCAGCTAATGCTAAGTCTTTAAAGTACAGCTGTGTAAAATATAAGTACCACTGGAGAAGATATAAAAAGATTTACAAAGATGACCCCAGAACTGAAACGTTATACTCAATAGCAAAGCCTTCACAGGATGGGGTTCTTTTTTCTAGATACGACCTTTAAAATAACGAAGTTCAATAGGGTGG
This sequence comes from Carcharodon carcharias, assembly GCF_017639515.1. Taxonomy (NCBI): domain Eukaryota; kingdom Metazoa; phylum Chordata; class Chondrichthyes; order Lamniformes; family Lamnidae; genus Carcharodon; species Carcharodon carcharias. The sequence continues at coordinate 25,386,085 of NC_054492.1, read as the reverse complement.
ATGCAGAAAAAATGTCTCCACTTATGGGGAACCATAAATATACGATAGCTGTTAATAAATATTATAGGGAATTCAGGAGAAATTTCTTTACCCAGAGTGATGAGAATGTAGAACTTGTTACCACAAGGATGCATTTAAGGGGAAACTAGACGAACGGAAGGGAGAAAGGAATAGAAAGATATGTTGACATCACCAGATGAAGTAGCTCAAAAGGAAGCTTGTGTGGAGATGAGCCAAATGGCCTGTGTGAACTGCAAATTCTTTGTAATTCTATTCCTGGTTAAGAACAGATCTGAAGGTTAAGATGATAAATGAAGATCTGGCTTAAAAAATTGACAAAATTCCATTTCCTCGGAATGCAACTGATCAAAGTTGAATGCAGATTAAGTCTCGAAAACTCAATAGATTTTGGGGGAATGGGCCAGTAAAGAACATCATTTTTTTAAAATGTTTATATCTTTTTGTAAACTTCACCTCCAAGTTGGTCACCTTCATTCAGAGACTAAACTTCATCAGGTAGCGGGCAGAGGGGCAATTCCAGGACTTTGACTGATGGATAGAGGGAGGCTTCACTCAAAAGACAATTTTGGTGGGGGAGGGGGCAACAAAGTTGAAGAAAGTCGAGGCTGGTAGTCCAGACCAGCAGGGACCTTTTATTAAGCAGCACCCTAAACTGCTGGCTGCTTGGTGCAGACAGGCATTTAAGGTAAACATGCACAAATAGAAATGGTCTTAATCTGAACACTTATGCAATGTTTATAAAGCCTTTCCAAAATATATTTAAAGTGTTTTATTACCATTTAAGTTTCATGAAACAGTACTTAGTTACTCATATTCTGTTCTTACAACCTTTGGAATAGTTTGTAATGGAACAAATCTATTTATAATGCAGTGCCTGAACGGCACAAGATTGAACAATGGACAGTTTCAGTGCTTGTTATTATTTTCTTGCACTATTAGACAGACACCTCTCACTAGCTATCACAGCATTACAACATTCATTTGTTCTTCGTAAAGTTTTTCAAAAATAGAGAGAGCGAGAGAGGTATACTGGCCTCTGAAGGAATAACAGTGGACATTCACCAGCATGGGATCAGAGTTCAAAGGATTGAATTCAGGCAAGTTTATATAAACTTGGATTCCCTCGAATTTAAAATATTGAGTGGTGATTTTAAGGAAGTGCTTAAAATTAATCAAGGGATTCAGCTGAGTAAATATTAAGCAGATTCTAGGGGGCCATATGGCCTACTCCTGCTCCTATTTCCTTTACAGGAAAACAATTTTCTCTGGTGAGGGAATCCAGAACAAGAGGACAGAATTTTAAAATTACAGCTGGACTTGTGCGAAATCTGAAAGCACTTTTCATCCCCCCACACACATTAGACAAAGCTGTTAGACTGGGTCTGTGGCAAGTGGTGAGGGAACCAACAAGAGGAAAAAACATACTTGACCTCATCCTCACCAACCTGCCTACCACGGATGTATCTGTCCATGACAATGCCAGTAGAAGTGGCTATCACACAGTCATTATGGAGACAAAGTCCCGCCTTCACATTGAGGATACCCTCCATTGTGTTGTGTGGCACTAGCACCGTGCTAAGATTTCAAACCGATCTAACAACTCAAGATTCGGCATCCATGAGGCACTGTGGGCCATCAGCAGCAGAATTGTACTCGAACACAATCTGTAACCTCACGGCCTGGCATATTCCCCACTCTACCATTACCATCAAGCCAGGGGATCAACCCTGGTTCAATGAAGAGTGCAGAAGAGCATGCCAGGAGCAGCACGAGGCATATCTAAACATGAGGTGTCAGCCTGGTGAAGCTATAACACAGAATTACTTGTGCACCAAACAACATAAGCAGCAAGTGATTGACAGGGCTAAGCAACCCCACAACTAACGGGTCAGATCTAAGCTCTACAGTCCTGCCACATCCAATTGTGAATGGTGGTGCACAATTAAACAACTCACTGGAGAAGGAGGCTCTACAAATATCCCCGTCCTCAATGATGGAGGAGCCCAGCACATCAGTGCAAAAGATAAGGCTGAAGCATTTGCAACAATCTTCAGTCAGAAATGCTGAGTGGATGGTCGATCTCAGCCTCCTCTGGAGGACCCCAGCATCATAGACGTCAGTCTTCAGCCAATACGATTCATTCCACGTTATATCAAGAAAGGGCTGAAGGCACTGAAGGCACTGGATACTGCAAAGGCTAGGGGCCCTGACAATATTCCGGCAATAGCACTGAAGGCTTGTGCTCTAGAACTTGCTGCGCCCATAGCCAAGCTGTTCCAGTACAGCTACAACACTGGCATCCACCCAGCTATGTAGAAAATTGTCCAGGTATGTCCTGTACACAAAAAGCAGCCAATTACCGACCCATCAGTCTACTCTCCATCAGTAAAGTAACGGAAAGAGTCATTAAAGTGCTATCAAGCGGCACTTGCTTGGCAATAACCTGCTCACTGATGCTCAGTTTGGGTTCCACCAGGGCCACTCAGCTCCTGACCTCATTACAGCCTTCGTTCAAACATGGTCAAAAGACCTGAATTCCCGAGGTGAGGTGAGAGTGACTGCCCTTGACATCAAGGCAGCATTTGACCGAGTGTGGCATCAAGGAGCCCTAGCAAAACTGGGGTCAATGGGAATCAGGGAGAAAACTCTGCTGGTTGGATTCATAGCTAGAACAAAGGGCAATGGTTGTTGTTGTTGGAGGTCAGTCATCTCAGTTCCAGGACGTCACTGCAGGAATTCCTCAGGGTAGTGTCCTTGGCCCAAACATCCTCAGCTGCTTCACCAATGACCTTCCTTCCGTCGTAAGGTCAGAAGTGGGGATGTTAGCTGATGATTGCACAATGTTCAGCATCATTTGCGACCTCTCAGATATTGAACATAAGAACTAGGAGCAGGGAATTCAGCCCCTCGAGCCTGCCCTGCCATTCATTACAATCATTGCTGATCTCATTTTGGCTCCAATTTCCCACCCTCTGCCCATAACCTTTCAACCCAATACAAATTAAAAATCTGTCTAACTCCTCAAATTTATTCAGCGTCCCGCCATCCACTGCACTCTGAGGTAGTGAATTCCACAGATTCACGACCCTTTGAGAAAAGTCATTCCTCCTCATCTCTGATTTAAATCTACCACTCCTTACTCTAAAACTATGGTCTCTCGTTCTAGAATGCCCCAGAAGGGGAAACATCCACTCCATGTCTACTTTGTCTATCCCCTTTAGCATCTTCCAAACCCACAACCACTACCATCTAGAAGAACAAGGGCAGCAGTAGGTGGGAACATTACCATCTGAGAGTTCCATTCCAAATCACAGACGATGCTGACTTGGAAACATATCACCGTTCCTTTACTGTCACTGGGTCAAAATCCGGAAACTCCCTTTCCAACCGCACTGTGGGTATACCCACACCACATGAACTGCAGCCGTTCAAGAAGGCAGCTCGCTACCACCTTCTCAAGGGCAACTCGGGATGGGCAATAAATGCTGGCCCAGCCAGTGAAGCCCACATCCCGTGAATGAATAAAAACACACAACACACAGGAATGGAAACGTGAATCTTGCTCATCCAAAAGGCTGTGGATGCTGGAGGCCAAATTAAAAATTCATAATGAGATGGATAGATTTTTTTTGTTAGGCAAGGGAATCAAGAGATTTGGAATAAAAGCAGGCAAATGAGTTGAGCTACAGATCAACTATGATCTAATTGATTGATGGAATGGCACCTATGGGAGACTCAAAAATATCGAACAGATTATTGGATGACAGTGAATGCCATGAAACTGGACTAGCAACCCAGAGGGTAAACATTTATTTTAAATTCATTCACAGGATGAGGGTGTCACTGAAGCAAGTTTTTTTGGTGCCCAATCCCAATTGCCCTCGAGAAAATGGTGGTGTTCAGCCACGTTCCTGGGCCACTGTAGTTTTTGTGGTGACTGTACTGCCACAGTTCTATTAGGGAGAGAACTGGGAAGTTGTGAAACTGAACTCAAAATCTAGCTGGGATCAGAAAAATAACAATTAAAAAGCTGCCAGACTTGTGTAAAAACCCGTGTTTTCTTTTTAAATTATTTCCCTTCCTGTTATGACTCTTAATCCCCTCTGAAATTGTCTCGTGACCTGGTTAGTTGTAAAAAAACAAACAGCACAAAGCACCATCACCACAAAGGCTGCAGTGATTGATGTGAAAATTGTTCATGATCGATCAAGGAAGAACAGTAAATGGGCACTTGCTGGTTCCACATGCCGCCTATAGAATTTTTCAAAAAGTTCCGAAGTGCAAATATGGATGAAAAGTTAAATATAATATAAAATAAAATATAAGCTTTCTGTCAACAGTCAAACAAACAGAACAGGGTAATAACCCCGGACACTCAACACAATGGATGTGAGCCGTCATACCAAGGTTGAAGTTCAACTTCAATCAAATGAAAATCAACTTTCAAAACACCAAACTGGACCAAAATACTGGTTTACAAATGTTGTTGGGAGCGAGATGAAGTAGATTAGGAAGTGGCTTGTGTGGAATATAAACACCATCATGGACCTATTGGACTGAAGGGCCTTATTCACTGGAGTAAAAGTCTGTGTAACTCTACTTAAAGAAATACAACATTGTATTTATATTCATGGCCTCAGGACATCCTAAAGTGCTTTACAGCCAATTAAGTGTGTTTGAATGCTGGGTACATGGCAGCCAATTTGTACACAGCAACCTTCTATAAACTGTATGCAATAAATGACAAGAATATATTTTAGTGGTGTTGGTTCATGGATAAATATTGACCAGGGCCTTTCTGTGCTTTTTTCCAAACAGTGCCGTGGAATCTTTTACGTTTACCCAAGGGGGCAGATGGGGTTTTTGTTTAGTGTTTCATCAGAAAGACTACCTCCAACACTGCAGCATTCCCTTAGTACTGAAGTGGAGTGTCAGCCTAGATTGAAGTCTCTGGCATGCAAATTGACTCCCTAACCTTCTGACTCAGGAGAGAGAGAGTTAACCACTGAGTAGAATGGATCTATATTTAAGAGTTTAGAAGAATGACAGGGTAATCTCATTGAAATGTATAAAATTCTTAACATGGCAATCTCAGGACAAGGGGTTGGCCATTTAGGATTGAGATGAGAAATTTCTTCACTCAGATGGTCATGAACCTTTGAAATTCTCTGGCCCAGAAAGCTGTGCATGCTCAGTCATTGAGCAGATTCAAGACGGAGATTGACAGATTTTTGGACGCTAAGGGTTAAGGCGGGAAAATGGAGTTGAGGTAGATCATCAGCCGCAATCCTACCGAATAGCAGAGCAAGTTTGAGGGGCCAACCAGCCTACTCCTGCTCCTATTTCTTAACGTCGGAAATTCAAGTGCCCAAAGGAAGGAGGAAAGGGAGAAATTTTTTAAAATGATGAGTCAATCAGCCTTCAAAGTGTCAATTTGAGAAGCTTCCAAATGAGAGGGTATTTGCACCCCTACCCTCCCCCGACAAGTTCTATTCAGTAATGAAAGGAAAGTAAAGCAAATATTTACCTGAAGCATCTATTGCCGCAACATCAACACCATGAGAAAGCATTGCATTGATGCAGGGGACATCTCCTTTAGCTGCTGCAACATGGAAGCTGAAAAGGAATAGAAGCCCAAATGAAAGTTAAACTCTAATTTGCAAGCAGCATATTTTAACATGTTCATAAATGGTCCGTCTCTCTTTCACACAGCTGCTATCATTTTACATATCTCCTTTTGAAAAAGTCCAAGATCACAAATGGTTTCTACCACACCTGTACCCTTGATTACAATCTTATATTTGGCCAAATTTTGATAACGTGCTTTCAATAGACGGCCACAGTCAAACCACTCAACCTCACCAATGTTCTTCAGGTTTCACGAAGGCTTAAATTAAAATTGAAACTGATGCAAGAACAGAACTTGAGAATCAAATTTGGACCGCTTTCTGTTTGCAACAACAGCCTTTCCTTCAAGAGGAAGAAATTCCCAGCGACATTTGTGCATGAAGACAAATGAAAGGATCCAAATCCGTTAAAGCTTCTGCAAGATCACTTGAAACAGTCAAGCACCACGTTGTTAACAATCCAATTGTGCATCAACACTTGAGGTCAAGTTTGTTCCAAGATTAACATAAGTCAGCTAAATTGAGAGGCATCAAATCTAAATTGGCACAAGTGCGAGCCGGGCCTCACTTCCTGCTGGTAACTGACTAAACACTGAATTGTCCCTTTCTGGTCTGCAAGATCTAGTACAGAATTGCATCACAGGCACGTTCAATAAGTGCATCCTAGCTAGACTTTATTGGGCCTAATAATGAAAAAAAATCCTGGCTGACAAACACAAAAAGAAAGCACCAAGAATTCCATTTGAAGCTGCTTTGCTGAGATGGACTCAGTGTCATCGAGTGAAGCTCCATTAGTGAGTGAGCTTTCAGCTTTGCCATATATTTATCCACACAAGCAGACAGACAGCCACTAAATTGGTTCAGTGTAAAGAGCTATTCTGCTATTTGCAGTGCAATTAAACTTTCCGAAAAGGAAAGGCTTAGGAATAACTCATTCTTTCAAAATCTATACTACCATGAATCATTTTTTCTTTCTCTTGGCAGATAATGATGTATTTATGGTTCCCTCTGGACTTTTTTTTTTACAACAATATCATCAACAATCAAATCTCTACTAACGCCCTGTGTTGGCACTACCTACAAATCTCGCTACTAATAGTTATAAGCTTTGCTACTTGTTAAAAATGAACACAGGGGTTACTAATCAAGTTGAACATGTTTAAACTTAAGTGCTTGCATCCAATGTCTGCCGAAAGGCATTCAGAGGTGTACACACCATGTTTATTTTAAGAAAGAATTAGGCTTCATTTCAAAACCTCTTTTTAATTTTAGGAGAGTGATGGAAGAGTCAGGATTCAGTTTACATTGCATACATACCTCCTCCACAGCTATATTTCTACGCTGCCGCTATCTTGAACCAGCCCGGCCCTATCCCTCTCTAACCTGGTCACCCTCTCTCGCAGCACACGGCTCCAACTGAGCAACCAACTCAGCTGGCTCGTTGCTCTCTCCCATTCTGCCACACTCAAATTCTTTGACTTCTTCCTCAATGCCTCTTCACACTCTCTCCTTCCTGTCCCACCCCCTCCCCCAGCACCCCAAATGACCCCCTCTCTCCACACAAAAGTGCATGCGTGGCACTTAACACTAAGTTTAATTTTGGTTTTATCACCATAATCATAGGATGCTTTATTCAATGTTTAAAGTTATTATTTTCTACCATCTTACCCAGTTCACCTTCAAAATTTTCATTGTGTTATACCCACTCAAACTCCTCAACAGCTTGCTTCTCACTGAGTTTTTGCATTCAATCATTTCCCATCCTTGATGCTTTTAACCTAGATCTCACCATCCTGGTCTTACACAACTGAGAACATGGCTTGTTGTCTGAACCCCTGGCCATTAAGTAGGCCACTTAAGAGCCCCAGTTGGTGTGAGGGCAGGTAGACCACTTTAGCCACGCCTTCCCACATCACTGCTAGGTCAGGGGAGGGCAGATCGGCAGTGGGAAGGACACCCACAGGATTTTACAGTCCCCTCTCCTCACCCCGGGGGCCCACAAAATTCTGCCTTAGTTTTCACCACTCCCACATGCCACACATGGCAAGATTGACTGTTGGAAAAGTTAGGCTTCAGGAGGCTCAGTGAAGTGTTTAATTAAATCCCATCTTGCCGTGGAGTGATACAATAGAGATCTGAACTCGTACAGTGACTTTGTGATCGCAATATTATCTTTAAGGAGAAGTCACAGCAGGCTATCCTAGCTCATACAAAAACAAAAACAGAATTACCTGGAAAAACTCAGCAGGTCTGGCAGCATCGGCGGAGAAGAAAAGAGCTGACGTTTCGAGTCCTCATGACCCTTCGACAGATTCTGTCGAAGGGTCATGAGGACTCGAAACGTCAGCTCTTTTCTTCTCCGCCGATGCTGCCAGACCTGCTGAGTTTTTCCAGGTAATTCTGTTTTTGTTTTTGTTTTGGATTTCCAGCATCCACAGTTTTTTTTGTTTTTATCCTAGCTCATACTCGTGTATGCTTCTGCATTCACTGGCTAAGGAGGCAAAACACAAGGAGCTCATTGTTTTCTTGTTCTCTACTGAGAAATTGTTTGCAGAGTTTGGGGAAGGAGGAACCTTGAGCTTGCAAGATAAAGAGAGAGCTTGCAATCAGGGGACACAGATTTAAAGTAATTAGCAAAAGTATCAAAGGAGAATGATCTTTTTTGAAAAAGGAAACAACAGCAAGTTGTTACGATCTGGATTGCATTGCCAGAAAGGGTTGCAAATTGGATAATTACTTGAAACGGAAAAAAAATTACACGGCTCCCAGGCAAGGGATTAATTGGATAGTTCTTTCAGTCAGCCAGCACAGGCACAATGGGCCAAAAGGCCCCCTTGTGTTGTATCATTTTATAATTCTACGGAAAGCACTTGGCATAAGAAAAAAATACACATGCAATGGAAGCTGAAACAAAAAACAAGATATTGGAAATGCACAGCAGGCTCATTACAATCTGTAAAACAAGATGATAACAATGACCCAATATAAATCCTTTGTCCCTTCGTCAGAATTCTTCTAACAATGGAACTACGACAAAAGCCCTAAACTACATTTTCTTTTTACTGTACATATCTAACAACTGCTTGATTTTTCTTGAGTGAGAGGACACAAGTTTAAAAAGAAGCTATTGAAAGAGACGCTAGGCAATACATTTTCACTAAGTTTATCTCAATCATACTCAGTAACAAACAGATCCGTGGTATCTCTGGCAGTGGCTCTTCCACCCTCCTTAAACTTGAACACATCCAAAACTTAGATAAAAACAAAAAACTGTGGATGCTTTGTTGCCATTATCTTAACTTGCACCCCATGTCCCATTTACCCATCACCTTGTGCTCACTGACTTACAAAGGCTTCTAGTCAAGCAACATCACTATCTTAAAATTCTCATCCTTGTTTTCAAATCCCACCGTGGCTTCACCCCCTCCCTATCTCTGTGACTTCCCCAGCCTTAGAACCCTCAGATTTCTTGTCCAAGTCTGGCATCTTGACTGATTTAAATTGCTCCACCATTGGCAGTCATGCCTTCAGCTGCCTGAACTCTAAACTCTAGAATTTCCTTCTTAAAACTTTCTACTTCTTGCTCCTCTTTTAAGATGCTGCTTAGGCCTATCTCTTTGACCAAGCTTCTGGTCAACTGCCTTGGTATCCGTTAATGTGACTGCTTGTCAGATTTAATTTGATAATGCTCTTGTGGAATGCCACAGGGCATTTTCCTACATTTAAGGTGCTATATAAATGGAAGCTTTTGTAGTGCAAGGTTTAAACAACGAACAATAGTTTAGACAATGCTCCACATCCCTCTTATCACAAAGGATCCTTGGGCCATTGCACAGAATTAATTCAGCCAAGAATCCGGTCAAGCATACGGAATAATAAACATCATCATCCAACCCAATGCCTTTTTTCTGTTCCTAACGATTCTTATATTCCTACTCAATTCATTGTCTTTGATCACTTCCAGCTGGGGGGGAACAGTGGCTAGTGCAACACAGGACAGGATGTGTGGATTTGAAAACCATCATCACAGAGTGTTCATTGTGCTAACAAGTTACAATTGAGCAGATGGCAAGTTGATACAGGATAATTTTTCATGATATTGTCTAATTTAAATAAATAGCGGACAAAACACAGTCTGGTGACAGCAGCTTTGGTAGAGAAAAAAAAAACACCCTGTTGCAGGATTCGAGAGCAGGAACACTATCATTTTCCACATGACCAGTTGCTGAACTTAGCCAGGCCATTATGCTCTAAATCTTCCTTATCGCTGAATACGCAGTCACATAGACAATGAACAGACAATTCAAAGCCAACTCCCTCTCCAATTAGAGGGAGAGGGGGAGGTGGAAGCATTGGGGGAGGGGGGTGGTGGGAAAGAGTTGAAAGGGGGAGAAAGAGAGTGGTGGGCAGAGTTCATGTTTGATAAATAAATACAGAAAGAGCACACTCTGGTCTCAGACACCTTCACACATTTCCTCATTGAACAAACAGAAAAAGAAATGTGCACACACAGGATACCAACACATGCAAGCTATGTGATTCTAAAAGTACACAACCAAACTCCACAACATCATTTCTCAAGTAACAAGACCTTGGCTGCAATAGAACTGACCGGTTAAGAAACTGAAATTCAATACATTCTGAATTCTAACTGGAACGAGTGGAGTGAGGATGGTCGATGGATACTTACGCTGATCGGCCCTCCACATCCAACTTAGTACAGATAATTCCTCTTTTGGCAAGAACTGATGTAACTTTGTCCACATCTCCTTTTTCCACAGCCTTCAACAGCCGATCATCGTATTTGTTCCAGTCGGATGTCTGTTTTAAAAATAAAAATATTGCATTAAAGTACTTGATACAGGGATGCACACATCTTAGTTTGATAATGTGGCGTGGGGAACATGCAGCCCACTAACTGGAGCTTCCCTTTCACGCATTTTCATATTATACATCAGCACCTGTTTCCTCCAGTCTAAAAAGGAATCTGACGTGCAAGATTTAATAGCTCAACATTACAAGCAACCCCTCTGCAAGATGCAAAGATACAATGTCAGCAGATGGACTCTTGTGTTACAGCCCAGACGACCGGCAAATGACACGAGTACAGTTCGCTCCTCTCAGTTAGCTGGAAAAGAAGGAGTTTAAGTGTCCTGCATTTTTCTCTTTCCTCCAATTTCCCCAGCATACTATTCTGTATGGTTGTCACCGAATTGACCAGATGCTTGGACCCAAGTGACTGGCCAACTGTATATCTTGAGGAGCTAGACATATCAAGAAATGCAATATTGACAGGTACACAGTACTCGGAACAAGTTACATAGAGTCTATAATATAGAAACTGGATAACTAACCCAACTGCTTACACCTGTGTTTATGGTCTGCACAAGCCTCCTCCCAGCCTACTCCCTCCACCCTAGCAGTAGGTCCTTCTGTTCCTTTTCCCCTTAAATGCATCTGTGCTATTCACCTTAAATACTACATGAGGCAGCAAGTTCCACATTCACACCACTCCTTGGGTAAGGAAAGTCACCTGCATTTCCACTTGGAGTTATTAGTGACTACACTCACCCATTGCCTCATCCATCCCAGTTAGAAAATGCAGGGGGGGAGTGGGGGGGGGGGGGGAGGCAAGATAAGAGATAAGGAAAAGATTGTACAAAAGCAGAGGAGGGCAGTGTGCTTACTTGGTTCCATGTCCCTCTGCCCCAATGCAGCCTTCGCAACTCCTGTCCTGACGCCTCTAACAGTTCCTATATGGTCACATCCAGATCACCCCAAAGACTCGTCCTTGGCTACAGGTTGCCATAATCCAGAGATATAGTGGGGCTGAGTTTTCCAAAGTACAAAATTTCCCAGTTCCATCTTTCCAACACTTTGCTTGACCCCACAAACAAGGCCACCTTGTCACTATGTCCCTGTCAGACATGGAATTGCTCCCAATTTCCTATAATTCGTCATCTTCAACCCTACTAATAGCCTACATACTTGCCATCAACTCATCATCCCTCCTGCCTGGATTCTATCTCTGGGTGAGCCACAATTAATCTTGGTGCTTATCTTTAAATTGAGTATCGAGGCCACTTACTTCTAATTCCACATTGTCCAACCCATTGTCCCCAAAACCCATAGAAGAATAAAAACAGAAAACACTGGAAACATTCAACAGGTCAGACAACATCTAGGGAAAGAAACAGTTAACAATTAAGGTCGATGACTTTCCATCGGAACCCATATCAGAGTCTCACCTCCAGACTTAATTTCTCTAATCATTGAATCAAATAATTGTTACAACACAGGAGGCCACTCAGCCTATCATGTCTGCGCCAGCTCTCCGAATAACCAAAGTACCTGGTAGCATCCCTTTGCCTTCTAGCCATAACAATGCACATTGTTCCTTTTCAGATCACAATTCAATTCCTCTTGAAAACCTCAAATGAACTTGCCTTCACTATTGTCAGCCAGTGCCTTCCAGATCCTAACCACTTGCTGCAGGAAAGTGTTTTTCCTCTGGACTCTATTGCTTCTTATACCAATTACCTTACATCTGTGCCTCTCACTCTCGATCTTTTCACCAGTAGAAACTGTTTCCCTTTATCTACTCTGTCCAGACCCCTCATGATTTTGAATACTGCTATCAAATCTCTTCTCAACCTTCTCTTCTGCAAGGGGAACAGTCCCAACTTCTCCAATCTATGTAACTGAAGTTCTTCATCCCTGGAAGCATTCAGTAGCAACATGGATACAAAATTGGCCGAGTAATAGGAAACTGAGGGTAATGGTCAATGGATATTTTTCAGGCTGAAGGAAGGCTTGTAGTGGAGTTCACCAGGGGTTATTATTGGGGTCCTTGCTTTTTTTGGTATATATTAATGATCTAGATCTAAGTGTGTAAGGGGCAATTTCAAAGGTTGCAGACGGTATGAGACTTGGGAGCATCGTAAGCTGTGAGGAGGACAGTACAGAATAGAAGAGGACATAGACAAGTTGGGAGTGGGCAGATAGGTAGCGGTTGAAGTTCAATGCAGAGAAGTCCGAGGTGATGGATTCTGGTAGGAAGAACATGGAGAGACAATACAAAATAAGGGGCATAATTCTTAAGGGGTTGGAGGAGCAGAAGGACTTGGGTGTATCCGTACATAGATCATTGAAGGAGGTAGGACAAGAAAAGAGAGCAGTTAAAGTATACAGTATCCTGGGCTTTGTTAATAGGGAGGTTATGCTGAGCTTATATAAGACACACATTAGACATCAGCTGGATATTTTGTACAATTCTGGGTGCCACACTATTGGAAGGATGTGAACGAATGGGAGAAGGCGCAGAGGAGGTTTACAAGAATGGTTCCAGGGATGAGAAACTTCAGCTATGTTCGTTTGGAGAAGTTGGGGCTGTTCTCCTTGGAAAGAAGGTGGAGATTTGATAGAGATGTTCAAAATCATGAGGGGGCTGGATAGAGTGGTTAGGGAGAAACTGTTCCTGCTCATAAAAGGATCGAGAACAAGAGGGCACAAATTTAAAGTGATTTGCAAAAGAAGCAAATATGATGTGGGAAAAAACTTTTTCCCACAGTGAGTGGTTCGGGTCTGGAATGCACTGCCTGCAAGTGCGGTGGAGGCAGGTTCAGTCGAGGCATTCAAGAGAGCATTAGATGATTGTTTGAATAGAAACAACATGCAAGGGTACGGAGAAAGGGAGGGAGAATGGCACTAAGTCATAATGCTCATTCGGAGAGCCAGTGCAGATATGGTGGTTCAAATGGCCTCCTTCTGCAACATAACATTGTGATTTTCTGCACTCTCTCTAATGCCTTCCCAACTTTCCCAAATTGTGGCACCCAGAACTAGATGCAATACCCCAGTTGGGGAAATACCAGTGCTTTATACAAGGTTAAACAGCTCTTGCACTCTATGCCCCTATTGATAAAGCCCAGGATACCGTATTCTGTATTATTCATTCTCTCAACCTGCCCTACCACCTTCAATGATTTATGCACATATACATCCAGGTCCCTCTGCTACTGCACCTCCTTTAAAACTGCTCCCTTTATTTTATATTGTCTATCCTCATTCTTCTCACCAAAATGAATCATTTCGCATTTTTCAGCATTGAATGTGATCATTTGTCTGCCCGTTCCATATTAATGCTCATTTTGCAGGTGTCCTGATCTCTATAAAATTTATGTAATGCCACCACTTGCATCCTGTCCTGCACATACTCCTTGGAATCACTGGCCTCGTTCCCAACCACCTCAACCTATTGAGGTTTCCCAGTTTGCAAATTTCTCCACCACAACCTCATCCCATGCTTTTTTTGTTAATGATTACAGGTCTTATTAGCAATAGGGTAATACAATTCAGTATTTCTAACTCTCAATCATACAGCACAGAAAGAGGCCATTCAGCTCATTGTACCTATTGTTAGAGCTATTCAATTACTCCTACTCCCCTGCACTTTCCCCATAGTCCAGCAAATTTCACTTTTGCAAGTATTTATCCAATTCCCTTTTGAAAATTACTATTGAATCTGTTTCCAATGCCCCCTCTGGCAGAACATTCCAGATCATCATAACTTGTTGCATTAAAAAAAAGCCAGCTTCTTTTGACAATTAACTTAAATTGTTAGCTTTTTGGTAAACTCCTTCACACAAAAACATCCTGCATTTATGTGGTGTCTTTAATGTATAAAATTACCTTGAGGTGCTTCACAGAGGGGAATACAGACAAGGGCTGAGGCTTTGTGGAAGAACTAGAAGTGTTTATTTTTCCTTTCCATTCATGGGATGCAAGTGATGCTGGAAAGACCAGCATTTAATGCTCCTCCCTAATTAACCTCAAAGAGGTGGCAATACTCAGTGAGGGAACTTCAGGATTTTGACCCAACGACAGAGAAAGATTGAAAACTCAAGGTCAAGGTTGTGTGAAGGTTAGTGCACAGGATTGAAATATTAAGGATGAAGCAACTGAAGAGGCGGATTGGAGGTTGGGTATAGGAGGCCACAGGATACAGCAGAGAATGCACGTTGGAGACTTTGCAGAGGTGGACTGGGATGTGACAAAGGAGGAATTGGATACCAGGAGGTGGCCTTGAAGTTTAATCCAACGGGGAACGGGAACCAGTATAGGTCAGCACAATGACACACAGGGTGCAAACTCGGATATTTTGACAATCTCAAAAGTTTGCAAGGCAGCGCCAGCCAATGCCTGTCAAACTGAATCTCTCAGCAAAAGCAATAATTCGCATTTATATAAAAAATATAATAAATTGCCATTCATACAGCGAACATCCTAGTAAACCTCACAGGAGTGATTATTCACAAAATCTGACACTAAGTCACATAGAGACAGGTGGCCAAAAGTTTGGTCAAAGATCAAAACCTTTAAGGAGTGTGTTAATACTTCCAGAGGTTTAGGGAGGGAAATACAGTGAAGGAAGCTGGGGGTATGTAAGGCACCAAGAATTGGAGGAGCGCAGGGTTGTAGGGCTGGAGGAAGTTACAGAGCAGTCTGTCTAAGGAAATAGAACACGCCCCTGAAATCCTCCAAAAACACAAAAAGGTGACAATGCATTTCAAGGTTTTCCTGATGAATTATCCTCCCTTCCCTGCTTTTACTAACATGGCAAATTCAAATGCCAATTAAAAAGTGAAACTTCAGGCTGGGGCAGGGCTTAGAACTTCTGACAGCTTTTGTGGTGTACAATGAGTTTTTTTCCTGTTGTTGGTTTTATTTCTAATGTGTAAAGCCTTCACCTTGGCTTCCACTAGGAATCCCATAATTAACAAATGCTGCTCCTCTGCTCTCCATTCTGGTAATCTCCTCTAGTCAGCGTCTCTGGTTTCAACCTGTTGCCATCCCGGATGCAAGTAAAATCTATTTGAAGCAGCACAACATATTAATACTTCTCTAATGCCAGCCAACAAGTATAAAAAGGATCTGTCGCAGGAAGAGGAGATGGCCATTCAGTCCCTTGGACATATTCAGGTATTGAACTCAAACATATTTGATCTGTATCTCAATTCCATGTATCTCCAGCTTCCATTCCCCAGCCTCCACCGCTTTTTTTGGGGCTGCAGGGGGTGGGGACTCAGATTTCCACTACCCTTAGGTTCCCTGGCATCATCTCAGAATGACCTGGCTCTAATTTTAATGTTATGCTCCCTTGTTTTGGACTCTCACAAGGGAGGCAATGGCACAGTGGTATTATCACTGGACTAGTAATCCAGAGACCCAGGGTAATGCTCTGGGGACCTGGGTTCGAATCCCGCCACAGCAGATGGTAGAATTTGAATTCAATAAAAATCTGGAATTAAAAGTCTAATGATGTTGTCGATTGTTGTAAAAACCCATCTGGTTCACTAATGTCCTTTAGGCTGTCCTACATGTGACTCCAGGCCCACAGCAATGTGGTTGACTCTTAAGTGCTATCTGAACAAGGGCAATTCGAGATGGGCAATAAATGCTGGCCTTGCCAGCGATTTCCATAGCCCATGAACGAATTAAAAAGAAATAGTTTCTTCCTACCTATTGAATCCTTTAATTATATCTTTAGAAACTGCAAGTAGGGTAATGTATTTACATATTCCCCTTTCCAACTTTTGTCCAATTACTGTCCTGTGAAGCACCTTGGGATGTTTTACTATATTAAAGGAACTTCAGAAATGCAAATTATGTTTCCTACATCATTTCCGGTAAAAGGGTTTAAAATGCCCCAAGATTCGGAAAGCTGCTTTGGAAATGGTTCTAACTCCCGCTGGGGTTAGGGTCCGTGGATGCTTGTTGTCATTCTGTACCTCACCATCTATCTAAAGTCAGCAGGCAACATGTTATTTAATTGCAGGGAGTAATCACTGTGCAGGTCAGAGGTTAGGAATGGACTTGATGAAGATGCACTGGACAAACACCAGGAGCTGGAAATCTGACTGATATCCCCACTCCCCCAAATTTCTACTAGTTCACACACACCCGCACACGCACGCACACACGCACAGGCTCAATGGATGGTGGTCACTCAGCAGCATGATGGGAAATGCATTCACTCATTAAGTCACAGGAGTGGGGGAGGAGGGGGGAAAGAAGGTGGAGAATGTGATTGGGAGGAGGGCATTAAAAATAAAAAAAATGGTGATCAAGTGCTCGGGAAGTTCATCCAGTGAGGAGCTGATCCATACAGACATGTATGGAGGAATCCACCCCGGCCCTTGGTCTGTGTACTAAAGGGGTTTGGGAATTGTTTTTAGCTGAGGAAAGAGGAAAATCGGCTTCCCAATCCTGACCACTAACAAGTGGAGTGGAAGAAAAAAATGACTTGCATTTCTACAGCACCTTTCACAATCTCAGACATTACAGCCAATGGATTATAGAAATTGTTGTAACAGAGATAACGCCAATGCAAATTTGCAAACAGCTATGTAATAATGAGCAGATAAACTATCTTTAAATGTTGGTTGAGGATTAAATATCGGGCAGGATACCAGGAGAACTGTCATGCTCTTCAAAATATTTCCACAAGGTTTTTTTTTGCTTACACTCACCTAAGGACCGACAGGGCCTCGGTTTAATGCTTCATCCAAAAGATGGCACCGCCAACAGTGTAGCATTGCCTCAGTACCAATGCACCAGCCTAGATTATGTGCGGGTGTGTGTGCATAAACCAGAACAACAGATGAGGAATAGATCAAACTCACTCATGATGTGCTTGCCTCTCCACTTTCCTCCTTTTCTAGCTCTCACACTGAGCACCCCACCCTGCCTCCCTCCCCCACCCTTCGAAGAGCTTGCCATGTTAATCAAGGCTCCCCGCCCCATGAACAATTGCCATTTGGTTCTTCACCTTATTTGACCATCGATGGCCATGAAATTTAACTCACCAAGGAAGCAAATGTATTGGGAGAGAGGAGGGAGAGAATGGGATAAAAAAATAATTAACAATCGCAGATCAAACATACATTAACGCATAACTGAATTCAAGTGGCATTATAAACTCAAACAAAACTTAAGAAAATGCAGTAAAACATCACAGTGTTATCAAACAAAACTTGACACCATGTTGAATACGGAGATATTGGGACAAGTAACCAAAGAGCTTGGTCAAAAAGCTTTAAGGAGCGTCTTAAGGGAGAAGTGAGAGGTTGAGAGGAGAGGTTCATGGAGGGGCAGGTTTTGAAATGTTTCACCTTGCCACAGTTTGTTATGTATCTATGGACAATGAAATTATTGGAGTGGGGAGAGAAGGAAGAAGCAAGAGTCTGCATGGTTTCCCTGTGTAAATATTTCTGTTGGAAATATTTGTAAAATATTTGAAATTTATCACTGAAAATATCAAAATCAACATTAAAATTCCTTTGTAATGTTGCAAGGGCACTAAAATATTTCACTAATTGCTTTGCTATTTATAAAATAGTTAAGCTCTTGTGAAAACACCAGAGTTAAATTGTTCAAGACTGTTGCAATTCAATCGACCAGGTTGAAAGTATCAGATGTCAAGAACACAAGCAATAAACAAAGCTCAACGTCATCAGTACAAGCTAAAAGGCAGAAAATACAACAAGGCTGAATTATATGAATAAAAATTCTGGGCTCAGGAGGCTGATCAGTAGTCGTTCGGAGCTTTAGTCTTGCAGCTTTATGACATCACTTGAACTCAACTGGATTACAGTCCATTCATTCATTTCCACACTTCTATTACTGAAGGCCTCTGAACCACTTTGGATCAATAGAAATATCTAATTTCTGCAGCCATCACAAACTCTATCGTCTCTCCTTTAAAACACCAGCTGTATAGTATCACAAACAGCTGGGGTGCAACATTATTAACTGCAACTCAATAAATTACGCCCAAATCAACGTGGGGTTGATCAAAAGAAGCCTGTGTCCCACATTCACATGCAAACTTCCAACCACTGATTTAAACTACAAGTAATGTCAAAACACTCGCTACCTTCAGGAAGAGATACCTACAAAGGGCACGGAGGCACAGGAAAACCAACGCTTCATGCTGATGAAGGATGCTGCTGGTGCTCGGGGAGATTTACGGTCGCAAAGTGCTGCTTGCTATAAATCTTCAACTCTGCAATTTGCACAGTGGAGACTAGGGCCAGAAAGCACAAGTAGCTGCTTCTGCAGGCTCGGCACTGTCCTACAACTTCAGAAGAATTGCATGGCCTTAGTCCATAATCCTGCTTGAGCATTTTACTAAATTTTCTTCATCTTCCGCCTCCTCTTGCGACTGCATTACTCCTTGGGAGGATTTTTGCTGTTGTGTTTTCAGCTCCGTTTCAGAAACCACAGACTGCCACCCAGAGATTAAAACATAACCAGGTAGAATAGCTCCTCCCCTTCTTCCAGCAACCGTGCCAAGTCTTTTGGTGCTACTTTGTTTTATTACAGCTCTTCTCAACATAAACAACTGCAATGCAAGGTCTTCAAGCTCTTTCTGCTGGGCAGTGCATGCCGAAGTGACTTGTGCCAAGCGTAAGTAAAGCTTTTAACTTGACTCTAAAATATCACACCCTGATCACAGTAAACAGGCCATCAGTCAGCCAACTCCTTCATTTTTGACCTCGCAACCTTCTGAGAGATGTCTGCAAGGTATGGCTAATAATAATTCTGTGCATGCATAGCCAGTGAGTAATGGAGTATCAAGCTATCATTAAAGCCAAAGAGGCCTAGAGAAGAACTGTGGTACCATTAAGGCATGTTTTGCAGATTCTACAAATAGTCAGCTCCAGCAGAGAGATGCAAGGTCCAGAGAGCCTTTGGCTGACCTTCGAATAGCATCAAATGACCGATCAACCAGGACACAGTTACTACTAGGATGACTTCTTTCCTTGCACGACAGACAGATTGCATCATCATTTTTACAGGCAGATCAAGATTCTCCACCGCGACTACAAAATTTCTCACGTACCGTTTCCAGCCCCGCAATTCCCTGCCAAAGCATCTCACTTTGTACTGTCCGGAGCGAAAACGTGTCAGCAGCAAGATGCGATAACATTGTCACAAGAGAGTCACAGTCAATCACACAAGGAGAAACATATCGTGCTACTGGCCAGGACATGTATTTTAAACCATGCGCCTTAAATATATTTCCAGCTACAGCAATTGATATTTTCATTTGGAATTTAAGACTATTAAAAACACAGGATACTAGAATACTCAGTTTCATCTGATGAGCCGTCACCAACCTCTGACCAGGAGACGACAGACTGCGTTCCTGAAAATCCTACAAGTGGGAGATCGAATGTTAAATTTAAGGTGCCTTCTCAGACCAGAGAGTAACCTCTCTTAGCAAATTGCCATGTGAGCATAAAGACACACCTTTTAAACAAGAATTCAATATGAACAGCAACTTGCATTTATATAGCACCTTTAATCTAGCAAAACAACCCAAGGAGCTTTATCAAACAAAATTTGCCACTGAGCCACATGGAGATATATCAGGGCAGCTGGCCAAAAGCTAGGTCAAAGAGGTAGGTTTTAAGGAGAATCTTGAAGGAGGAGATTAGGGAGGGAACTCCAGGGCTTAGGGTCTAGACAGCTGAACAGAACTTCATTAGACAGCAGTTGTATTTAATCCCTGCAAATACAATATCTTTTAGCTTTTATCGCAAGCACTGACATACAGGTTGTTTCCCTGGCTGGGGAAAAAAAACCAGGTACACAAGTCTCAGTATTAGGGGTCGATCATATGGGACAGAGACTAGAGGAGATATCTTCACTCAGAGCGTTATGAATCTTTGGAATTGACTACCCCAGAGGGCTGTGAATGCACAATCACTGAGTATGTTTAAAGCGGAGACAGATTTTTGGTCCCTCAGAGAATCAAGGGACATGGGGAGCTGGCGGGAAAGTCAAGTTGAGGGTAATTGGGAGTTGAGGCAGAAGATCAGCTATGAACATATTACATGGCGGAGCAGGCTCGAGGGGCCAAATGGTTTGCTCCTGTTCTTATTTCTTATGCAACAACAAATATTTATAAATTGTCATTTGATAGTACAGAACTTGAGCATTGCTGGGACAAAAAAGGAATTTTTTTTGTTGAAACTTTTTGTCTTGCACGCACCAAGACAACTTGCAGAATACCAAATATAAAGGGAACAACAATTTATACTGTATGAGAAGAGAGTGCTGATTGGTTGGCAAGTAGACTCTGATTTGTAGAGGCGTTGCCATGGAGAAGGTGCCGGTTGATGGTGACTGATAGTTAATTGCCAAGCATTGTTTGAAATTTAAATCAGGCAGCTTGACTGCTGGATAAGGCATTGCCCTGAGGAATGAACAAGTGAATGACTGTCACTTATTTTGTGAAGCTGAAACAGACGCAATGTGTGTACATGTTCTGAACAGAGCCCTGTGTATTAATATATGTAGCTTCCAGCACACGTAAATGCTGCACATTGCGAGCCCACCTGAAAATCTTTTTTTATCTTAATATTTATATTTGCACTTTAATGTAATGAAGCACCCCAAAGCACTTCACAGAAGTATTATATAATGAAGTATGACATCAAGCCACTTATGAGATATTAAGTTAGACAGCCAAAAGCTTGGTCAAAGAGGTAGGCTTTGAATGAGGAAAGTGAGATAGAGAGGCAGAGTAATGAAAGGAGAAAATTCCAAAGCTTGGAGCATTGGCAGCTGAAGGCACAGCCACCAATGGTGGAGGCTTTGTTAACTGGAAATGCATAAGAGGTCAGAATTGGAGGAGTGCAGATACCTCAGAGGGTTGTAGGTCTGGAGCATGTTCTTACTTCTCAAGGATGGGAAATCTGACTGAATGAATCAAGAATGTGTTCAGCTCTCTGGATACATTCAGGCTTTGGAGGGAGGGTAATAGAGATTTTAACACAAACCACAAGGAAACCTGAAAGAGATGTCAGGGGTCACCCACACTGTACCCAAAATTTACATTTATATAGTGCCTTTCATTTATAAAGTGTCACAAGGCGCTTTACAGCCAGTGAAACAGCTTGTTTTTTTAAGTGTTTACATTGCTCTAATGTAGGATGACGAGGAGGCTAATTTCCACACAGCAAGCTCCTACAAACTGCAATGGTCAGATAACCTGGTTATTAGGCAGGATGACAGGGGGAGCTTCCCTGCTCTTCTTCAAAATAGTGCCGAGGGGTCCTTATGCCCATTCAAAAGGTGGCACCTTGGACGGTGCAGAGCTCCCGCAGTACCACGCTGGGAGTGCCACGCTGAATTTTTGTGCTCAAGTCTCTGAAGTGGGACTTGAACCTACAACCTTCTGACTCAATGCATGAGTGCTACCCACTGAGCCGTGCTCAACAAGAATGTCTTAATCTTCAAGCAGCTGAGGCTTCCTTTCAAAGCTATAACCCAGAGTGTTCCAAAGTCAATATCTCCAACTGCTCCTTCAAAAAAGCATTTCAAAACCCTTGCAGTAGAATTTTCGTAAATAAAACACCAGCGGTTAAAATGAAAATAGTAAGACATTGTCTTTGCCAAAAACCACAAAGGGTCCAATGGAATTTTATTCTTGTAAATTTTATTGTGAAGCTCCATTACATTTAAATTAACATTCCATCATAAGAGGGGGTCTTTGCTTTGGTTACTTGAGACTTGTTGAAGCAGATACGCATCCAGTAAATATGTGCTCATGGTGCATTGTGATAATAACAAAACAATCTAACCTTCAAAAGATTGTATGTCTGACCAGGGGTCTGGATTTGGGAAGGACAATACTGACTCTGTAATGTTCTATCTCCTTTCCTAATCACAATGAACGCAGGAGGACAACTTTCCACTAATGTCAATGTTTTTGCTTCTCCCCAGCATTCCCAAATCCCACTCTCCTGACAGGAAAACTAATAGAAGAGGGTTTTCTTTCACATAAACACAGCTGCAAGCCACAATGTCAGAGGTGCCATCTTTTGCATGAGACATCAAACTAAGGCCTGTCTCCCCTCTCAGGTGAGCAGAAAAGGCTCCACGCTACTATTTCGAAGAAGGGCAAGGTGGGCAAACCTGTTGTCCTGGTCAATATTTATCTCATCAACATCATGAAAGACAACATGTTATCTGGTCATTTGCTGTTTGTAGGAGCTTGCTGTGTGCAATGTGGCTGCTGTGTTTCCTAAATCACAGCAGTGGCTATACTTCATTGGCTGGAAAGCTCTCTGGGACATCCTCAGGTGGTGAAAAGTGCGAAATTGCTGAAAAGAGAGATGTGATTTTGTCTTACACTCATCTGAACAAATGCAAGAACATCAAATTTCAAACGATAGCAATTTATACTATAGGAGTAAAGGGTTGGCAAGTCAACTAGATTGGTCAAGGCCAGCCAATCAGCAGCCTCTTCTCCTGTAGTATAAATTTGACACTGTCCTGATGAGCACAAGACAAAAAGTTTCAGCAACAAGCCTCTCTTTACAGCAATATTCAAAAAAAGTGCTATATAAATGCAACTCTGTCGTTGAGGTTGTCCCAGGCTCTCAGTCATTATTAAATTATTTGAGTTTTGCTCTCAAAACTCATGATACCTGGATCATAAAAAGCTTTGCATAAGTCTCCAATAGCCATAGAATTCCTCTTATCTTCTTCCTAAGTCACAAGATTGGAAACATCATGTTCAACATCCTTAATTACATATCGCCAATCTTAAATATACATCCTTTGGGTACAGTAGCAGTAAACAAGGACTTTAACTCCAAAGACCAAACATTTGGCCTCCATTTTATAGAAGATATTTTCACTCGGTTTGCTTATAAACACACCAATGGGTGACAACACTAGTTAGTCATTATACGAACAATCTGAACCCCTTCAAGCCTTTCCCAGGATTAGATCACAAACTTATAATTACTCATGGGTACCCTATATGTCTATATAAATAAATTGCATTCAGCTGAGCTACTACAGCAACTTAGAAATAACTAATGCATTACCTCCATTTTTCTATAGTAACTGCCTGAAAGTGATACATCATTACAGTGAAAATCAATGTTATAATTAGCTTATTAGAATTCTGTGGAATTTACAGTGACATCAAGCAAGGCCAAAAAAGGGTATAATAACCAGCCAGGACAACGATAAGTGGGGTGGACTGGAGAGGGACCCAAGCTACATGGTCAAGTAATCCTGGGAGAAACTGAAGACATCATGTCATCCAAACCCACAACGCTCCGAGACATTATGTCACAGAACCAAAGATGTTAAATGGCTGCATTTGATGGCGACAACTACAGAGAGGGCACTTCCCGTCCTTGCACAGTTGTAGTGCCTATATTAACGATACAGCTGATGCAGTATGTTGTATGTGGTATATTAAGCCGAGACTAAACCCCAAAAATAGTCTTCCCCAACCCCATCACATATACTATGTTTAGTCCTCATTAAGCTATATTCCACTATACCACAACATACTATGCTTAATACTCATTAATATACTTTTCATCAAATCATTACATTATATTCTTAATCCTCAGAAACCTATAATCAACAATATCATTTCATATTATTTTCCTCAGTTTGCTGTCATAAAAATACTTATGCAAGCTGGTAAGAAACCTGTATCCCACTATTAAATCTTTAATAATTGATCAAATCTAGCATCTCTTTGCTGCTCAAGATATATACAATAAAACAGAGGTAAACCTGAATTCGCCCCGACACTAACATATATTCAATCGATGGGAAAACTCGTACATGCGCAGGCGGATATAATGTTAGGCGAGCGCTTGTGTGCAAAGAGGCTTCAGCGTTAGGAGGCACGGTGCATAAATATACCTGCAAACTTACAGGAAAACATGGCAACTAAATATCACGTTCAGGAATCATTACATTTGGATGGATACATTAGATGGGTTCAGTTGGGAATAATCGTACTTCTGGATCAGAAAGCAGCAGATTTGAGTGTCAGGCTTCACATTACGTTACTACGCTACACAAGAGTGACTACATTTCTAAATTACTGCATTGGCTGTGAAGCATTTTGGAACATCCTGTGGTTGTGAAAGGCGCCGTAGAAATGCAAGTTTTTCTTTTCACTTGTTCTTCCCCAAAGTTTTGTGGCTCCCTGTTTAACAGAGACTGGACTCAACTTTGGCCAAAAAAAACAATGATGACAGCAGCAGCGATGCAAGTGCTGCAGAAGAAATCAACACAAAAATATCCCGGAGAGTTAGTAGGTGAAGAAACATAGAGAGGAGATGGATAATTATTCTAAGGCTTGACAGAAACAACACAGTCAACTCAGTTCAACCTAATGGCGCTAAAATATAACACACATTCCATACTATTACTCTATAGGGTGCGATGTTAAAATCACAGAACTCCACAGCATTTTGTTCAAACAATGCTATTCATTTGGAGAAATTTGCCATCCATCCATTGCCAATCTCAAATCTTTTTTTAATTTCATTTTTACAGGATGTGGGCATCGCTGGTCAGGCCAGTTTTTATTGCCCATCCCTAATTGCCCTTGAGAAGATGTCATAAACCAAAAAGGACAAAACATACACAAGAAAAAAGTGTTGCAAGAACATAACACAAGAGGTTCTAAAGCTTAATTCTCACTAATTGTTTTAAGCACTTTTTTTTTTTTAAAAACCTACTGTCTTTAGAAGGAGGTCTGCTGGTCCAGACCAGAAACTCTGGGCTCAAGTCCCACTTCATGGCTTGATGGCCATGGAAGGTGTGTGCATAATGTAGCCGAACAGGTTGATTTTCAGCTGCTAACTCCTTGTAATATACCTGATGGCAGGCAGTAATGAGCGGGAGTGTTTCCTGTCAGCCATACTGCAGAAGGCAACAGCAAACCACTGGAGCACTTGGTCAAGCATAACCATGGGCCAATCCAATGGAAGTCCATGGTTGCCATTGCCCTATTAGGGAGGGGGAGGACTGCCTTCACCACTATTTCATCTCAAACAAAAGTACAAGTCCATTTGCTACAGTTTAAATTAGTCAAACTTGTAAGTGCTGTGTTGCCTTTAGAAACACAAACCTTTCAAGAGTTGTTCTCATGGAATTCCATAATAACAGGCTTCCACACCCAAACTATAGCTAGCCATATGTCACTCCTCCTGCCCCAATCTCCACCCAGCAAAATAACATCTCATTACTGAACTAGCTGGTGGGCCATAAACCTCAGGCAATGTATTATTCATCATGCACCACTTGCATTCTACACCAGTTATGATTCCACAGTGGGGATTTCCCTATGGGGAGTAGGGCTCACAGTGAGAGGTCAGATCAGAAAATTCCAAGCCCCACAGAGCATAGAGCAACATTCTAAAGTGCATCACTGCGGTATCAAAAACAACAGTTTGGACAAATTAGATGGTTTATTATTAAAAAGATACTCATACTGTTTGAACAGGTTTTAAAGCTAGTCAAAGTCCTTACAACAATCATTGAATATTGTAGCTCACAAGGAAGCCATTCGGTCCGTCATGTCTATGCCAGCTCTCAAAGGACAAACCACTGAGCCTAACACCCTGATCATTATACGTACCACACTTCCCTTTTAAAATGCATTATGGATTCTACTTCCAGCAGTGTTTAGGAACACAAGGAGGCCATTCAGCCCTTCAAGCCTAGTCCACCAATTAATTAGATCATGGTTGACCTCAACTCATATTTTTCATATCCAACAAAAATTTATCAATCTTCTATCTTTAAAGTAAAAACAGAAAAACTGCGGATGCTGGAAATCCAAAACAAAAACAGAATTACCTGGAAAAACTCAGCAGGTCTGGCAGCATCAGCGGAGAAGAAAAGAGTTGACGTTTCGAGTCCTCATGACCCTTCGGCAGAACTAGTTCTGCCGAAGGGTCATGAGGACTCGAAACGTCAACTCTTTTCTTCTCCGCCGATGCTGCCAGACCTGCTGAGTTTTTCCAGGTAATTCTGTTTTTGTTTTCTATCTTTAAGGCATCTTTGGGGAGACAATTCCAAAAATTTCCATTTGTTCCCTCACTAAGTGGCCAGGCTCTCATAAGATTATGTTCCCTTATTTTTGATTTCTAGCAGAGAATTCAGGATCTTGATAACCCTCTGCATAATGGAAAAAATCTTTAACCCTCGACCTTTTTTCTTTTGGTGACAACATTAAATGATCTCTAGTTACCAACTCACTACTTTCTGAAGAATCATCGACCAAAAGCATTAACACTTTTTCTCCACAGATGCTGCCTGACCTGAAAATTTCCAGCATTTTCTGGCTTCTTATTTCAGAATTCCAGCATCCACGGTATTTTACTTTCACTGTCATTATTGTTCCCCAGTTACTTTTCTCAAAACCTCTCAATTTTGAACACTTCAATTAGATCTTTTGATAACCTTTCTGCTTTAATCAAAGGAGGCCCAGTTAGAGCAAAATGGTTAAATTCGTGTTCCACCATCTAAAAATGGCAACTTAATCTTTAGTGCACAAAAGGCAGAACTACTCACTGTGAACAGGAGAAACCAAGTGCATCAGAAAAGTGAAGCAGCCATTTAGTCTACTCTGGGTTCGAGCCCCATTGCAAAGACTTGGGCACAGAATCCAGGTCGACATTCCCAGCGCAGCACTGAAGGTGTACTGCGCTGTCAAGGATGCAACCTTTTAGATGAGACATTAAGCTGAGACCCTACCTTCCCCTTCAAGTGGATGCAAAAGATCCCATGGTACTACCCGAAGAGCCACGGAGTTCCCTCAGTGCCCTTTAAAAATAATAATCTGATTATTCAATAATCACTGCACCATTTTTGGAGAACACTAATAGTATACAGAATACCTCTGCATTTTTTGTTGCATTCATTAGTTAATTTATAACTAAAGGAACTGATCACCCAGCAGCTCACCATCTCCTCAAGGGCAATTCAGTATTGGTGACAAATATTAACACCAGGGGGGCCAAGAGGAACTTGTTTGAGGCAGTAATATTGAGAGAGCACACATATTTTGGACACGTGGTGTGAACAGGAGGAGTGTGTTTGGGGAAGAAAAGAGGCAATTCAAGGTAAAACACCTGGAAAACTTGCACAAGACCAACCCAATTTGGCACGAGCGGATATCAGAATGTGGACTGGCCGCTCCATGGGACTAACAGTGAGGGCTGTGGAGATGAAAAATCAGCAGAGACAGATTGTTCATAGTGTGGCCAAACCAAGGAATGAGGGTGGACGAAAGGCAAGACAAGAAGCTGGCCTTGCCAGCAATGCTCACATCCCATGAAAGAATAAAAAAGGCATTGCATGACTGCTTGTGTGATCTTGCTGTGTACAGATTGGCTACCATGTTTCTTATGTCAGACTATGCTTCAAAAGTACTTCTTTAGCTGTAAAAAGCATGGGGGGGGGAGGTGGTCCTGAGGTTATGTAAAGCACTACAAAAATGCAAGTTCTATTCTTCTTTTTATGTATTATTCAGCTTTTCAGAGCTCAATGAAGAAAATGAACCATTGCTGATTTTCGCAAATACTTTGTATTAAATCACTTTGAACGTTATAAAAAATGCACACATTATTGGTCAATTCTTCACTCACTCACAATATGAGGTGACAAAGTAAAGCAAATATAACACAGTTTTGTTTGTCAAATCATTGGAGCTCAAACCCTTAAGAAAACAGAATGCAATTGGAGTAAGGTGCTTGGTTCCAGCCACTCTAGGAAACGTAGCAGCCAATTTGCACACAGCAAGATCTCACAAACAGCAATGTTATATAACGACCAGATCATCTGTTTTTGTGATGTTGGATGAGGGATAAATATTGGCCAGGAAACTCCAGGGGAAACTCCCTTGCTCTTCTTTGAACTAGTGCCACTAGGTCTTTCACGTTCACCTGAAAGGACAGACAGAGCCATCGTTTATCAACTCATCTGAAAGGTGTCACTTCTGACACTGCAGCACTCCCTCAGTACTGATACTGGGGGTAGTGGGCTAAATTATGCACTCAAATCCCTTGTGTGGGGCTTGAACCCACAATCTTCTGATTCAGAGCTGAGTGCGCTAATCACTGAGCCACAACTGACACAAAGACAGCCAGTGTACCAGATGATGAACTGAAGGGCTTCCTTCAACCAAACTTCACTGGCAATGCCCAAATACAGTTTTCCAAAAAAACCTCAGCAAATGTACATGGAAGATTCAAAAGCTAGCTCAAGAAAAATCTTAAAATTAGATTTTACCACATATTTAAATTATGCCACATGGAATGCATCCAGCTTCAAAGACTGAGCAAAGGTTCATGTCTGCTAGCAGCAGAGTAAGTATAGCTGACAGTATTCATTACAAACATGATTGTCTTTAACACAAGCTTTGGGTACGTGCAATCACCTTCATGGTCTTTGTTTGAAACTTAATCAATAATATTTCACAGCTGTAAGCTTCCCTTTGACTGTGATGGACAAACAACATAACTGAATAGCATTTCAATTTTAACTCATTTATGACGGAATACATGAGCCAAGGTGCACATTTACATTTGCTGTCCCCTTCCCAGTAGTACATTCTTGTTCTGAAACCCATGCCCCATAAAGCATTGCCAACCCTCCAGGGTTGCCCTGGAGTCTCCAGAATTAAAGATCAATCTCCAGGAAAGAACAAAAACTGCAGTAACACAGTTCCTTTACAGTACAGGTGGTGGTCATTCGGCCCATCAAATCTGCACTGGCTCTCTGAAGGAGCAATCCACCTTGTCCCAATCCCCTGCCTTATCCCTGTAACCTTGCACATTCTCTCTTTTCAGGTAGCAGTCCAATTCCCTTCTGAATACCTCGACTGAACCTGCCTCCACCACCCTTTCAGGAAGTTTGTTCCAGACACCAACCACCCTCTGGGTGAAAAAATATTTCCTCACATCACATTTATTCCTCTTGTCAATTGTTTTGAATCTGTGTCCTCTAGTTCTTGATGCTACCTTGAGTGGGAACAGCTTCTCACTATTTACCCTGTCCATACCCCTCAGGGTCTTGAATACCTCTATCAAGTCTCCTCTCAACTTTCTTTTATCCAAGGTAAACAGTCCCAATCTCTCCAATCTATCTTCATAGCTACAGTTCTTCATCCTTGGACAAAACCAGGGAGAAGGATATTTGAGTTCTAAAAAGAAAGGATATTTTAGCTAATTTCTAAAAATAGAGATGGAGAAAAAATATGTTTAGACAGAGCAGAAGTGTGAGGACATCTGGTGCAACCTTTGGAAATACATCTAACTAAAGTTGGTAATCTTTATCCATCGTGCAAAACATCTGGCACGCTAATGCAGGATCTTAACCAAGATGTAATCCATGTTTTACTTCAATGGCAATTGAGGGTTTAAGAAATTAAAGGGATTACACAATGAAGAGAAAACGGTGCAGACACTCAGGTCAGGCAGCATCCTTACAGAAAGAAGCAGAATTAACATTACAAATTAATAACCTATTGTCAGAACTGGAAAAAGTTAGAGTTGTCATCATCATCATGTATTCATACAGTGACTTTAATGTAATAGAACATCCCAAGCTGCTTCACAGGAGCAATACAAGACAAAATTTAACCTCAAGCCACGAGGAGATATTATAAGCAGATGACAAAAGCTTGGTCAATGAGATAAGCTTAATGGGCGCCCTAAAGGAGGAAAGCAAAATAAAAGATGTGGAGAAGATTACGGAATGAATTCCAGAGCTTAGAGCCCAGACAGCTGAAGGCATGGCCGCCAATGGTGGAGCGATTGAGATCAGGGATGCTCAAGAGGCCAGAATTGGAGGCGTGCAGAGGTCTGAAAGTTGTGGGACTGGAGGTGGTTACAGAGATGAGCATTGGTGAGATCATACAGGGTTTCGGAAACAAGGATGAGAATTTTTTCCAAAAGGAGGCTTCACTTAACCAGGAGCCAGTATAGGTCAACAAGCACAGGGGTGTTGAATAAATGGAATTTGGTACAAGTCAGAGCATGGGCAGAGATGTGGATGACCTCCAGTTTACAGAGTAGAATGGGGGAGACCAGCCAGGAGTATGTTAGAATTATCAAGTCTAGAGGTAACAAAGGAAAGAATGAGGGTTTCAGCAGCAGAAGAGTTGAATTTGGTAGACATGGAGTCAGATAGGCACACCTAACCAGTTGTGATAGACAGATAGATAGACACTTCCTAAGTAGGCATGTTTTATGAAAACTTCACTGGATCAGCACAGGGAAATGGACAACTGCACCACAGAAGGCACACAGTATTGAATTGTTGTGTATTACAGTCCCCACGACTTACATCATCCCCTCTTATCACAGGCCTATATCAGGCAAAATGGCTCGAACCACTTGTCATTACTGAAGGAGTCAACTCGCAAAGGTATGGATCATAACATTTAAAATTGTTCAGGTAGTTTAACATGTACTTACTGTGGACTGACCAAATTAAAAGGCTAACTCCTATCTTTGAGCAATTTCAATTAGTTGTTTCTACCTCGTTAAAGTGCAAATACCTTTGTGATGAACAGCAGCTAACAATTACCTGAGGCCATTGCTAAGTGAGTTTTCCCCAATCTAAATAAATACTTATTTTGGATTTTAGTTCTAGATTCAGCTTTTTTTTTTAAGTTCTACTGTCCACTGCACACAGACACCCGCCGTAAAGATTGGGACCATATAGGCAACATTTGGACAGCAGTACAACTTCAAACGTAAATGCAGTGAATCAGAGGGCATCAGGAATCATAAAAATCTGTTCAGCAATTAACTAAATCACAAGTTGGTGTCTACAACTCAACTAACCTCAACACAATTGTTTATCATTTCCAGTTCAACTGTCAACAATAGCACAGAGAAAGAGAGTAAGTAGATGTTTTAAGGTATCAGCCTTGAGTCAATGGGTAGCACTCCGAGTCAGAAACTCATGGGTTCAAGCACCAAACCAGGGTGACAATTCAGTGAGTTCATGAGAGTGTGCTGCACTGTCAGAAGTGTCATCTTTCAGGTGAGACGTTAAACTGAGGCCCTATCGGCCCCTTTGGGCAGAGTGTAAAATATCCCACAGTATTCTTCAACAAAAAGCAGGGGAATTCTCCCCAGTGTGCTGGCCAACATTTATCCCTCCACAAACCAGTGGTAATCTGAGGTGTAATACACCTTTAAGAGGCTGAGCAGATTGACCATGCGACTGTAAGACCCAATAGCTGTGTGGTGCGAGCTACCATGTTAATGATAGTCTAGAGTAGGGTCTGGCTGGAGAAGAACCCATGTTAGTGCTCTGTTGCTTGTGTAAATAAATAGTATGTGCTTCATTTCATATTGGTCTCTGCATCTGCAGTATATTGTAATCGGCTTACCTGCCAACAGATAAACGTGCATCCGGTCTGCAAGCAAAGCGACCCCATAGTTAAAACATAACAACTGACGATGAGGCAAAACATAATCAGTCAACGACACCAAGGAAAGCTGCGAAAATTCAGCTGTACTGAAGTAGCTGTGCCTGCAGGCCGATTGTAAGTACATTATAATTGTAAATCCTCACTGTAGTCGTCAAAGCCATTGCCCTCCAGTATGCCACAATTTGGCCGCACTGAACCATTTGATCAGACCACTCATGACTGGTCACATTATATTGAACACCTCGCATTTTCCTTTTTGGCCAACGACATATCGGAGAGGAGAAGAGGTGAGCAATCCTGTTGTTGACACGAGGCTGTCAACCATATGGCCTAATTCGTAGTCTATCAGCACCCTAGAGCTTTGATGAGTTGGTGAATCTAGTGAAAGGCCATTTCCAACAAGCCCTTGGTAACAACGCAGCATTTTAAATTCAAAATTCAAGGTGTCACGCCCCTGGAGAGACAGTCGCTTACTATATAACAATCTTAAAACAACTGATTGAACACAGAGTTCGGAAATATCCCGTTATGTTAAGAGACCAATTCGTGTGCGGGATTAACGAAGATGCCATTCAAAAAAGGGTTGCTGTCTGAGACAAGTTTGGATTTCAGCAAAGTTCTGGAGCTGGCAATCGCGATGGAGAGTGCGGCCAGGGACTCAGAAGAGGTTAAGGGAGCACAAAATGGCGCCGTTCATCACATCGGGAGGGAGGCACCGGCAAGAGATGGCGCAGAAAGACAGGGCTCTGCGGAAAGGTGCCATTAACAGGCCAGCAAAAAGCATTGGCTTAACAAATAAAAACCACATCCATAATAGCAGAATGGGAACCAGATAGCCCACAAACAAACAACAATTTAAAAGAACCGAGTCCTTCTACCGCCATCGCAATGGGCACATTATGCGATACTGTAAAGAAAGATTGAGGCCAAAGTTCAAACAAAAAGGCAGAAGTCATGAAATTTATGTAATGAAGGAGCCAGGGGAAACAGGGTCAGGTATTTAGTCCCTACACAATTTAAAAATGTATAAAACAGAGCCAATCTACGTTACAGTGGAAGTCAACAGGAAACCCCTTCGTATGGAGGTGGATACAGGCACATGCATGACAGTCATAGGGGAACACACATTTAAGTAAGAGGCCACTCACTAAAGCTGGAAAACTCAGATGCTAGACTGAAGACATATACTGGCAAAGACGCATGAGTGAAAGGTATATGCAAGGTTCCAGTACAATCTGGAGGCCAGTCTACTAACATACTGCCTACAGTGATAGAAGGGGAGGGTCCAACTCCACTTAGTTGGAACTGGCTTAAGGAAGTAAAATTGAAGTGGACTGAGATTTTCCAACTCAGAATGAAAGTTCTACAAGAATTATTACAGAAATATGCCCCTGTATTCAGGGAAGAGCTCGGGAAGATTCAGGGACTGCAAACTAAAATCCACATGGATCCCGGAGCAATCTCCAGATATTTGAAGACGAGGCCAGTCCCCTATACATTACAAGAAAAGGTGGATATCGAATTAGACAGGCTGGAGAGGTTGGAATCTTACAACCTGTTCAATTTTCCAAATGGGCAGCATCCATTGTCCCAGTTCTAAAGCCTGACCAGAGTGTGCGAATATGTGAGGAATACAAGTTGATCATTAACAAGTAGCCAGGCTTGATAGACACCCTATACCAAAAATTGATGAATTATACTCCAAGCTGGCAGCGGGAACCGCATCAACGAAACTCGACATGAGCCACACTTACCAGCAAGTCAAGCTAGAAAAGACCTCTCAGGATTTTGTGACTAACACCACACAGAGGGGGTTATACCAGTATACCCTTCGGAGTCTCATCGGCTTGTCCCATTTTTCAACTGACTATGCCAAATTTTCTCCAAGGTCTACCCCATGTAGTGGTTTACCTCGATGGTGTCCTAGTCACAGGACTGACTGATGAGCAGCACCTGGCTAACTTGGAAGAGGTAATGAAACGTTTCTCAAGCCAGAGTACGCTTGAAAAGGGAAAAATGTATCTTCCAAGCAAAAGAAGTGATTTACCTGGGTCATAGGGTCGACTTGCAGGGCCTTCACCCAGTAGAAGACAAGGTGAGAGCTATTCATGAAGCACCAGCCCTGAAAAATGCCACAGAACTCAAGTCCATCTTGGGAATGGTTAACTACTACAGTCGTTTTCTCCCAAATTTGTCGACAGTACTGGTTCCATTATACAGGTTACTCAAGAAAAACCACAGGTGGACTTGGCAAGCCCACAACAACAGGCTTTTACAGTAGTAAAGCAGTTACTACATTCTTCAGCCCTGTTGGTACACTTCAACCCAAAGAAACTGATCCTAACATGTGATGCATCCCCTTACTGAGTAGGGACAGTACTTTCCCACCAGATAACAGATGGCTCCGAACAGCCCACTGGCTACGTTTCAAGAACACTCAGTGAGGCAGAAGGAAGATACTCACAAATAGAGGAAGAAGGCTCATCCATTGCATTTGGCATTAAGAAGTTCTATCCATGGTTGCCACTTCACCATAGTATCTGACCATAAGTCACTACTAGGTTTGTTTGGGGAAGATAAGGCAATACCGCCAATCGCCTCGGCACGCTTCCAAAGATCCTAGCTGCTTACAAATATACTTTTATCCACTGGCCGGGAAGCCAGCTTGCCAATGCCTAATGCGCTGAGCCGATTACCCCTGAAGGACAGCAATGCAAATGTCCCTATCCCTCAAGAACTTGTTTTGTAATTAAATTTTCTACCAGTGAATGCCAAACAGATCAGAGAATGGACCAACCGTGATCCAGTTTTGTCTCACACTGGGACGTGAACAAGTCTTCCAGGAATAGTCTAATGAGCCAAAGTTGCACGAAATGAAGCCCTATCTTAACAGGAGATGCAAGCTTACCTGCCAGGATGGCATCTTACTATGTGGAGCAAGGGTCATTGTACCTCCCGGAGGGAGACAACTATTATTGATAGAATTGCATAGCGCTCACCCCAGCATTTCCAAAATGAAAATGTTGGTGCACAGCCACAGCACGGGTGGACACTGAAATCAAAAATACGGTAAAGATCAGCATGTGGTGCCAACAGGTGCAGAAATTTCCCCCTTCTGCTCCACTGCATCCTTGGGAATAGCCAGGGAGGCCATGGGTCCACTGCCATGTTGACTACATGAGACTTTTTTTGGGCACAATATTCCTCTTACTTATCAACTCCTATTCCAAATAGATGGATGTATACAAGGTGAGATCACCCACATCTGCATCCACCATAGTCAGATTGTGTCAGAGTTTCGCGATACACAGTTTACCAGGGATAATAGTGTCTGATAATGGAACGGCATTCACAAGCGGGGAGTTCCAAAGACTTACAACTCTCAATGGCGTAACACATGTCACGACATCGCCATACCACCCTGCATCCAATAGGTTGGACAAGAGGGCTGTCCAGACCTTCAAAGGCCAGAATGAAAAAAGAAAGGGGTACTCTAGAGCAACAAAGTTATCATGCTTCCTGCTCAGCTACAGAACCACACCACATACGACCTCCAGTATAGCCCCGGCAGAGTTAATAATGAAGAGATGTCTCAGGACACGATTAAGCCAAATTTAGGGGGGAGGGTAGGGGGAACTCAGGAGGCCCAGAAAAATGAACATGATTACCATAGTCATGAAAGAAAGTTCAGTGTAGGCGAAGCTGTTTTCACCAAGAACTTTGAAGATGGGCCCAAATGGCTACCAGGTGAAGTCAGAGCAGTGATTGGACCCCTGTCCTACCATATATCGGTTGAAGGTTGGATAATCAAGAGACATGTAAATCACATCAGGAAAATGGAAACAGATCTACAAGAAAAGGTGTGCCAAGCCACTCCCATTGGGGTCTACCCCACAGGTAAAAGGAACTCCTCTTGCTTTGGAAGCACTTGCAGAACCAGTTGAGCCCAACAGAGTTGAAGGAGGTAAATTTGCAGGTTCCTACTGGGGAGGCCAGTGGGCAGATATATCCTGAGAGGGAGGCCTCAAATAAACCATCCAAAGTCATAGAACCACGACGGTCGACACAATTGAAAAAGCCAACTGAGAGGCTGAATTTGTAAATATTTCATTTTTGTAAATAGTTAATTTATTGTAAGTTGTACTTTCAAGTAAAGGGAGAGGGATGTGGTAATCTGAGGTGTAATATACCTTTAACCAACGTGAGCAGATTGATCACATGACTAAGACCCAATAGCTGTGCAGCACGGGCTACAAGGTTAATATCAGCCTAGAGTAGGGTCTGGCTGGTGAAGCACACATCATGTTAATGCTCTGGTGTTTAGTGTAAATAAATAGTGTGCGCTTCATTTCATATTGGTCTCTGCGTCTGGGATACATTGCAATCGACTCGCCCACCGACAGATGAACGTGCAATCGGTTCACGGACAAAGCGACCCATAGTTAAAATATAATAGAACCTCAAACAGATTATCCAGTCAGTTGTCTTTCTGTTGCTGTGTACAAATTGGCAGTCAGATTTCCCTGCAACAGTGAGTTCAAAAGTAATTGATTGCTGTGAAGCACTCTGGGGTTGTGAAAGTTGCTGCACGTTCTTTCTTTAACCCTGTTCTTAAAAGCTGCTGTGCAACTGGAGACCTATTTCACAAGGCAACCTTAAACTTAAAACTGCTGAGCCAAAAGTCAAATAGGCAGCTGACAATACCAAATAATACTCAGTACTACTTTCAGTAGGGGCCTTACATAAACAAATTTTTGCTATTAAATAGTTAAACTATTTTCTAATTTCTCTCAATCTTCTTACTGCAGCAAAAAAATCAATCAGTAAATTAGAAACATTTACTTACATAGAACTTATGACTCAGATTTAAATTTGGCTGCAAAGCAAGCTAGGGAAAAAATATTAATTTAACAAGTTAACAGTAAATGTTGACAACTTTGGAAGAAAAAGGAACATCAAGATTTTGGTTAGGATCATTCACCAGAACAAATGCGAGCACTGAAGAAGAGAGTTTATTTTTTAATTTATTTCATTCACAGGATGTGGTTTCACTGGCTAGGCCAGCATTTATTGCCCATCCCCAACTGCCCTCAGGAAGGTGGTGGTGAGCTGCCTTCTTGAACCGCTGCAGTCCCATGTAGTGTAGGTACACCCACTGTGCTGCTGGGAGGGAGTTCCAGGATTTTGACCCACCAACAGCGAAGGAACGGCCGATATATTTCCAAGTCAGGATGGTGAGTGACTTGGAGGGGAACCTGCAGGTGCTGGTGTTCCCATGCATCTGTTGCCCTTGCCCTTCTAGATGGTAGAGGTCACGGATTTGGGAGGTGCTGTCTAAGGAGCCTTGGCAAGTTTCTGCAGTGCACTTTGTGGATGGTACACACTGCTGCTACTGTGCACTGGTGGTGGAGGGAGTGAATGTTTGTGGAAGGGGTGCCAGTCAAGAGGGCTACTCTGTCCTGGATGGTGTCAAGCTTCTTGAGTGTTGTTGGAACTGCACTCATCCAGGCAAATGGGGAGTATTCCATCACACAGGTTTTGGAGAGTTACTCGCTGCAAGATTCCCAGCCTCTGACCCGCTCTTGTAACCGCAGTAGTTATATGGCTAGTCCAACTCACTTTCTGGTCAATGGTTACCCCCCCCCCCCAGGATGCTGATAGTGGGGGAATTCCACGATGGCAATGCCATTGAATGCCAAGGGCCAGTGGTTAGATTCTCTCTTGTTGGAGATGGTCATTGCCTGGCACTTATACGGTGCAAATGTTACTTGCTGCTTGTCAGCCCAAGGCTGGATATTGTCCAGGTGTTGTTGCATTTGGACATGGACTGCTTTAGTATCTGAGGTGTCGCAAATGGTGCTGAATATTATGAAATCAGAAAACATCCCCACTTCTGACTTTATGATGGAAGGAAGGTCATCAATGAAGCAGCTGAAGATGGTTGGGCCTAGGACACTACCCTGAGGAACGCCTGCAGTGTCGTCCTGGAACTGAGATGATTCACCTCCAACCACCAAAAACAATCTTCCTTTGTGCTGGGTATGATTCCAACCAGCAGAGATTTCCCCCTGATTCCCACAAACTCCAGTTTTGCTAGGGCTCCTTGATGCTACACGTTGTCAAGTGCTGCCTTGCTATCAAGGGCAGTCACTCCCACCTCGGGAGTTCAGCTCTTTTGTCCATGTTTGAGCCAAGGCTGTAATTAGGTCAGAAGCTGAGTGACCCTGGCAGAACACAAATTGAGCATCAAAGAGCAGGTTATTGCTAAGCAAGTGCCGCTTGAGAGCACTATTGATGACCGCTTCCATCACTTTACTGATGACAGAGTAGGCTGATGGGGCTACTGATGAGGTAATTGGCCAGGTTGGAATTTGTCCTGCTCTTTGTGTACAGATCATACCTAGGCAATTTTCCACATTGCTGGGTAGATGCCAGTGTTGTAGCTGTACTGGAACAGCTTGGCTAGGGGTGTGGCAAGTTCCAGAGCTTCAGTACTATTGCCGGAATTATGTCTGGGCCCATAGCCTTCGCAGTTTCCAGTGCCTTCAGCTGTTTCTTGACATCACGTGGAGTGAATCGAATTGGCTGAAGATTGGCATCTGTGATGCTGGGGACCTCTGGAGGAGGCAGAGATGGATCATCCAATCGGCACTTCAGGCCAAAGACTGTTGCGAATGCTTCAGCCTTATCTTTTGCACAGATGTGCTGGGCTCCTCCATCACTGAGGATGGGGATATTTGTGGAGCCTCCTTCTCCAGTGAGCTGTTCAATTGTCCATCACCATTCGCAACTGGGTATGGCAGGAATGCAGAGCTTAGTTCTGATCCGTTGGTTGTGGAATCGCTTAGCTCTATCACTTGATGCTTATGTTATTTGGCACACAAGTAGTTTTGTGTTGTAGCTTTACCAGATTGACACCTCATTTTTAGGTATGCCTGGTGCTGCTCCTGGCATGCCCTCCTGCACTCTTCATTGAACCAGGGTTGATCTCCTGGCTTGGTGGTAATGGCAGAGTGGGGATATGCCAGGCCATGAGGTTACAGGTTGTGGTTGAGAACAAATCTGCTGCTGCTGATGGCCCACAGCACCTCATGGCTGCCCAGTCTTGAGTTGCTAGATCTGTTCGCAATTTACCCCTTTTAGCACGGTGGTAGTGCCACACAACACAATGGAGGGCATCCTCAATGTGAAGATGGGACTTTGTCTCCACAAGAACTGTGGTCACTCCTACCGATACTGTCCTTGTTCGCAGCCCATGATATGCTCTTGTAGCCACAATATTTATATGGCTAGTCCAGTTCAGTTTCTGGTCAATGTTAACCCCCAGAATGTCGATAGTGTCTAGCGGAATTATTAAAACTGCCTTTCTCTCTGAGCAGCTTTCATTTCTATAGCACCTTTAGCATAGTCAATCCAAGTCAAGACACAGGAGCAGTTATCAGACAAAATTTAACAAGCCACTTGAGGAGATATTATGACAAGTGACCAAAAGCTTGGTTTTAAGGACCATCTTAAAGGAGGAGAGAGAGGTACAGCAGCTTAGAAGGGGGTTATGATGCTTAGACAGCTGAAAGCACAGCTGCCAATGGTGGACAGATGAAAATTAGGAATGAGCTAGAGGCCGAAATAGGAGGAATGCAGAGATGTACAGCAAAGGTAAGAAAATGGATCAGCCTTTATTAGCGGAATGATGAAATGGGCTTGAGGGGCTGAATGGATCAGTCATACCAACTGTTCAATTCCAGCCTTTTCTCTCCCATTTCAGATATCTTAGTATTTGTACCTTTTCCTTTCATGTTAACTGTTAACAAAAGTGGTTTCAATGTCAGCAGGTATCAAATGATTGAATTTTTCTGTCCTATTCACTGGACAGAAGTATTTGCTGATCTGATACTTATTCAAGTGGAACTGATCCACTTAAGACTTCTAGCATTGTTCAGTCAATATACTCTTACTAATCTAGATCCAGAGTATTTTACAGACCTATGCCTAGATTGTTTTTTAAAAAGGCAAGTCATGCTGGACACGTTAAGTAAACATCATGAGACCAGCTGACTGCTATAAAAGGCATTAACAAGATTTTTTTTCAATGCAGCAGCACCATAAAAATGATCCATGGCATTCTGGAGCATACTATCACTCCAAACTAACACAAATCTCAACTATTTGCTAACAGACACTCCCAGCAGTGTTAAAAAAAAATCTCATCAGCAAAATTCATTTCAGCCACCTCATCTCCCTTTGCCATTTAATACCCAAAATGGGAGGAGGAAACAAACACAAGGGCAGTCACGCAGAGAAGAAGCTCCACAATGAAATATTTCACATCTGCAACTTAACACATGCAACACCATTTAAACTCTGCAATGCACTGTCAATATACCTCACAGCTCCAGCAGGAAAGTGAATGTACACTAGTTGGGCATTGATTAAATGTGTTATTCTGGCTTTCTTTTTTATTTTTTAAGATGTCTATTTACACCAACCTCTTTTGCTCCTATTTTAAAAGTACATTTTACAATCTAACATCATTCTTCGATATGTGATGAGTGGTAAGGCAGTGAAGACTTATTCGGTCATTCAGATTTTGGCCTGCTAAAATCAGAAGTGCAACTTAAGACTTGGCTCACATCCAGAATAGCTTACGAATGTTATGGCGAGCTATTTTACACCCAAGAACCCATTACACTTTGGCAGTATAGGATTTCAGAAAGATACTGTGGGAATAGCAACTCCAATGAATGACAAAACCTGGCAGAACCTTTTAAAGTCCAAAAAGAAGTGAAATAGAAGAGTTCCATTGTTGCTATCAAAATTACCTAGAATATTGGTGGAATTGGGAGAATTAGCAATTGAGCTTTCAATGCACAATTCATCTTAACTAAGAGCTATCCAAGGCTGGCCATTCTCCTTCCGATGGAACATTAAGCTCAGGTCCCCTAGCCTGCTCAAGTGGATGTTAAAGAATTTCATGGCAATATCCAGACAGCGGGGAATTCTCCCAAAACAACATTTCACCTTCAAATACCGTCACTAAACAGGCCAATTTTGGACTAATTATAGTCACTTGACTGGAGTTAGTACACAGAAGACAGGTCATTCAGCCCATCTGGTTCATGCCGGTGTTAATGTTCCTCACGAGGCTCTGCCACTGGTCTTTATTTAACCTTTCTCCTTCATGTGTTTACCCAGCTTCTCCTTAAATGAATCTGTGTTACTTTTATTAATTGCTCCAAGTAGTAGCGAGTTCCACATTATCACCACTCTCTGGGTTTAAAAAAAGTTTCTCCTGAATTTATTGATGACATTCTTATATTTACAATGCTCCCCCCAACCCTCACCCACCACCCCCCACCCCACCACACCCCCGACCCCACCACAACCCCACCTCACCGCCCCCCCACCACCCACCCACCCCCCACCCACACCCCACCCGCCCTCCGCACCACCCCCCCACCTCTCCGCAGCCCTCCCCCCACCCCCCACAAAGTTTATTCTGCCACAAAATGTAAACGTGCTAATCTAATCTAGCTCTGCTGAAATTATCAGTTCAGTATCATTTTTAGTTTCGCACCCAAGCCTGAGGGAATTGTAATCACTTGGTGATTCTCCGAAATGTTTAATATATTTCTCTTGTGACTAACTGTGACTCACTATATTTTTCCAGTTATCTCTGTGAAAATCAGTCCCCTCTGGAAAAAGTCAATCCTTCCCAAAAATAATACAACAGCTATCCAAAAAGAAAGGGCAACAAGAAATTTCATAAATTCTCCAAAAATGTTCTGTGATTGTTTTGCTTCTCTCCTAGAACAGCACTAAAAGCAACAGGCGTCACAGTCAGCAGGTGGCCCAATCCCTGCCAGGATTAGTGAAACAACATTTTGAGGAGAGGGGTAAGAATAAGTTTCTTAAGGGAACCACCCCCTGCCCCGATGACTCCGTCCACAAAGCAGGATTTAA
>NC_054492.1:25326684-25339184 GCF_017639515.1 Carcharodon carcharias | reverse complement strand
G
The DNA here is from genome assembly GCF_017639515.1 of Carcharodon carcharias. NCBI lineage: Eukaryota > Metazoa > Chordata > Chondrichthyes > Lamniformes > Lamnidae > Carcharodon > Carcharodon carcharias. Next base: position 25,339,183 of record NC_054492.1, on the reverse strand, counting down.
GGGACAGGGAGACAGGGGGACAGGGAGACAGGGGGACAGGGAGACAGGGGGACAGGGAGACAGGGGGACAGGGAGACAGGGGGACAGGGAGACAGGGGGACAGGGAGACAGGGGGACAGGGAGACAGGGGGACAGGGAGACAGGGGGACAGGGAGACAGGGGGACAGGGAGACAGGGGGACAGGGAGACAGGGGGACAGGGAGACAGGGGGACAGGGAGACAGGGGGACAGGGAGACAGGGGGACAGGGAGACAGGGGGACAGGGAGACAGGGGGACAGGGAGACAGGGGGACAGGGAGACAGGGGGACAGGGAGACAGGGGGACAGGGAGACAGGGGGACAGGGAGACAGGGGGACAGGGAGACAGGGGGACAGGGAGACAGGGGGACAGGGAGACAGGGGGACAGGGAGACAGGGGGACAGGGAGACAGGGGGACAGGGAGACAGGGGGACAGGGAGACAGGGGGACAGGGAGACAGGGGGACAGGGAGACAGGGGGACAGGGAGACAGGGGGACAGGGGGACAGGGGGACAGGGGACAGGGGGACAGGGAGACAGGGGGACAGGGAGACAGGGGGACAGGGAGACAGGGGGACAGGGAGACAGGGGGACAGGGAGACAGGGGGACAGGGAGACAGGGGGACAGGGAGACAGGGGGACAGGGAGACAGGGGGACAGGGAGACAGGGGGACAGGGAGACAGGGGGACAGGGAGACAGGGGGACAGGGAGACAGGGGGACAGGGAGACAGGGGGACAGGGAGACAGGGGGACAGGGAGACAGGGGGACAGGGAGACAGGGGGACAGGGAGACAGGGGGACAGGGAGACAGGGGGACAGGGAGACAGGGGGACAGGGAGACAGGGGGACAGGGAGACAGGGGGACAGGGAGACAGGGGGACAGGGAGACAGGGGGACAGGGAGACAGGGGGACAGGGAGACAGGGGGACAGGGAGACAGGGGGACAGGGAGACAGGGGGACAGGGAGACAGGGGGACAGGGAGACAGGGGGACAGGGAGACAGGGGGACAGGGAGACAGGGGGACAGGGGGACAGGGGGACAGGGGGACAGGGGGACAGGGGGACAGGGGGACAGGGGGACAGGGGGACAGGGGGACAGGGGGACAGGGGGACAGGGGGACAGGGGGACAGGGGGACAGGGGGACAGGGGGACAGGGGGACAGGGGGACAGGGGGACAGGGGGACAGGGGGACAGGGGGACAGGGAGACAGGGGGACAGGGGACAGGGGGACAGGGGGACAGGGAGACAGGGGGACAGGGAGACAGGGGGACAGGGAGACAGGGGGACAGGGAGACAGGGGGACAGGGAGACAGGGGGACAGGGGGACAGGGGGACAGGGAGACAGGGGGACAGGGAGACAGGGGGACAGGGGGACAGGGGGACAGGGAGACAGGGGGACAGGGAGACAGGGGGACAGGGAGACAGGGGGACAGGGAGACAGGGGGACAGGGAGACAGGGGGACAGGGAGACAGGGGGACAGGGAGACAGGGGGACAGGGAGACAGGGGACAGGGAGACAGGGGGACAGGGAGACAGGGGGACAGGGAGACAGGGGGACAGGGAGACAGGGGACAGGGAGACAGGGGGACAGGGAGACAGGGGGACAGGGAGACAGGGGGACAGGGAGACAGGGGGACAGGGAGACAGGGGGACAGGGAGACAGGGGGACAGGGAGACAGGGGGACAGGGAGACAGGGGGACAGGGAGACAGGGGGACAGGGAGACAGGGGGACAGGGAGACAGGGGGACAGGGAGACAGGGGGACAGGGAGACAGGGGGACAGGGAGACAGGGGGACAGGGAGACAGGGGGACAGGGAGACAGGGGGACAGGGAGACAGGGGGACAGGGAGACAGGGGGACAGGGAGACAGGGGGACAGGGAGACAGGGGGACAGGGAGACAGGGGGACAGGGAGACAGGGGGACAGGGAGACAGGGGGACAGGGAGACAGGGGGACAGGGAGACAGGGGGACAGGGAGACAGGGGGACAGGGAGACAGGGGGACAGGGAGACAGGGGGACAGGGAGACAGGGGGACAGGGAGACAGGGGGACAGGGAGACAGGGGACAGGGAGACAGGGGGACAGGGAGACAGGGGGACAGGGAGACAGGGGGACAGGGAGACAGGGGGACAGGGAGACAGGGGGACAGGGAGACAGGGGGACAGGGAGACAGGGGGACAGGGAGACAGGGGACAGGGAGACAGGGGGACAGGGAGACAGGGGGACAGGGAGACAGGGGGACAGGGAGACAGGGGGACAGGGAGACAGGGGGACAGGGAGACAGGGGGACAGGGAGACAGGGGGACAGGGAGACAGGGGACAGGGAGACAGGGGACAGGGAGACAGGGGACAGGGAGACAGGGGGACAGGGAGACAGGGGGACAGGGAGACAGGGGGACAGGGAGACAGGGGGACAGGGAGACAGGGGGACAGGGAGACAGGGGACAGGGAGACAGGGGGACAGGGAGACAGGGGGACAGGGAGACAGGGGACAGGGAGACAGGGGGACAGGGAGACAGGGGGACAGGGAGACAGGGGGACAGGGAGACAGGGGGACAGGGAGACAGGGGGACAGGGAGACAGGGGGACAGGGAGACAGGGGGACAGGGAGACAGGGGACAGGGAGACAGGGGGACAGGGAGACAGGGGGACAGGGAGACAGGGGGACAGGGAGACAGGGGGACAGGGAGACAGGGGGACAGGGAGACAGGGGGACAGGGAGACAGGGGGACAGGGAGACAGGGGGACAGGGAGACAGGGGACAGGGAGACAGGGGGACAGGGAGACAGGGGGACAGGGAGACAGGGGGACAGGGAGACAGGGGGACAGGGAGACAGGGGGACAGGGAGACAGGGGACAGGGAGACAGGGGGACAGGGAGACAGGGGGACAGGGAGACAGGGGGACAGGGAGACAGGGGGACAGGGAGACAGGGGGACAGGGAGACAGGGGACAGGGAGACAGGGGGACAGGGAGACAGGGGGACAGGGAGACAGGGGGACAGGGAGACAGGGGGACAGGGAGACAGGGGGACAGGGAGACAGGGGGACAGGGAGACAGGGGGACAGGGAGACAGGGGGACAGGGAGACAGGGGGACAGGGAGACAGGGGGACAGGGAGACAGGGGGACAGGGAGACAGGGGGACAGGGAGACAGGGGGACAGGGAGACAGGGGGACAGGGAGACAGGGGGACAGGGAGACAGGGGGACAGGGAGACAGGGGGACAGGGAGACAGGGGGACAGGGAGACAGGGGGACAGGGAGACAGGGGGACAGGGAGACAGGGGGACAGGGAGACAGGGGGACAGGGAGACAGGGGGACAGGGAGACAGGGGGACAGGGAGACAGGGGACAGGGAGACAGGGGGACAGGGAGACAGGGGGACAGGGAGACAGGGGGACAGGGAGACAGGGGGACAGGGAGACAGGGGGACAGGGAGACAGGGGGACAGGGAGACAGGGGGACAGGGAGACAGGGGGACAGGGGAGACAGGGGGACAGGGAGACAGGGGGACAGGGAGACAGGGGGGACAGGGAGACAGGGGGACAGGGAGACAGGGGGACAGGGAGACAGGGGGACAGGGAGACAGGGGGACAGGGAGACAGGGGGACAGGGAGACAGGGGGACAGGGAGACAGGGGGACAGGGAGACAGGGGGACAGGGAGACAGGGGGACAGGGAGACAGGGGGACAGGGAGACAGGGGGACAGGGAGACAGGGGGACAGGGAGACAGGGGGACAGGGAGACAGGGGGACAGGGAGACAGGGGGACAGGGAGACAGGGGGACAGGGAGACAGGGGGACAGGGAGACAGGGGGACAGGGAGACAGGGGGACAGGGAGACAGGGGGACAGGGAGACAGGGGGACAGGGAGACAGGGGGACAGGGAGACAGGGGGACAGGGAGACAGGGGGACAGGGAGACAGGGGGACAGGGAGACAGGGGGACAGGGAGACAGGGGGACAGGGAGACAGGGGGACAGGGAGACAGGGGGACAGGGAGACAGGGGGACAGGGAGACAGGGGGACAGGGAGACAGGGGGACAGGGAGACAGGGGGACAGGGAGACAGGGGGACAGGGAGACAGGGGGACAGGGAGACAGGGGGACAGGGAGACAGGGGGACAGGGAGACAGGGGGACAGGGAGACAGGGGGACAGGGAGACAGGGGGACAGGGAGACAGGGGGACAGGGAGACAGGGGGACAGGGAGACAGGGGGACAGGGAGACAGGGGGACAGGGGGACAGGGGGACAGGGGGACAGGGGGACAGGGGGACAGGGAGACAGGGGGACAGGGAGACAGGGGGACAGGGAGACAGGGGGACAGGGAGACAGGGGGACAGGGAGACAGGGGGACAGGGAGACAGGGGGACAGGGAGACAGGGGGACAGGGAGACAGGGGGACAGGGAGACAGGGGGACAGGGGGACAGGGGGACAGGGAGACAGGGGGACAGGGAGACAGGGGGACAGGGAGACAGGGGGACAGGGAGACAGGGGGACAGGGAGACAGGGGGACAGGGAGACAGGGGGACAGGGAGACAGGGGGACAGGGAGACAGGGGGACAGGGAGACAGGGGACAGGGAGACAGGGGACAGGGAGACAGGGGGACAGGGAGACAGGGGGACAGGGAGACAGGGGGACAGGGAGACAGGGGGACAGGGAGACAGGGGGACAGGGAGACAGGGACAGGGAGACAGGGGGACAGGGAGACAGGGACAGGGAGACAGGGACAGGGAGACAGGGACAGGGAGACAGGGACAGGGAGACAGGGACAGGGAGACAGGGACAGGGAGACAGGGACAGGGAGACAGGGACAGGGAGACAGGGACAGGGAGACAGGGACAGGGAGACAGGGACAGGGAGACAGGGACAGGGAGACAGGGACAGGGAGACAGGGACAGGGAGACAGGGACAGGGAGACAGGGACAGGGAGACAGGGACAGGGAGACAGGGACAGGGAGACAGGGACAGGGAGACAGGGACAGGGAGACAGGGACAGGGAGACAGGGACAGGGAGACAGGGACAGGGAGACAGGGACAGGGAGACAGGGACAGGGAGACAGGGACAGGGAGACAGGGACAGGGAGACAGGGACAGGGAGACAGGGACAGGGAGACAGGGACAGGGAGACAGGGACAGGGAGACAGGGACAGGGAGACAGGGACAGGGAGACAGGGACAGGGAGACAGGGACAGGGAGACAGGGACAGGGAGACAGGGACAGGGAGACAGGGACAGGGAGACAGGGACAGGGAGACAGGGACAGGGAGACAGGGACAGGGAGACAGGGACAGGGAGACAGGGACAGGGAGACAGGGACAGGGAGACAGGGACAGGGAGACAGGGACAGGGAGACAGGGACAGGGAGACAGGGACAGGGAGACAGGGACAGGGAGACAGGGACAGGGAGACAGGGACAGGGAGACAGGGACAGGGAGACAGGGACAGGGAGACAGGGACAGGGAGACAGGGACAGGGAGACAGGGACAGGGAGACAGGGACAGGGAGACAGGGACAGGGAGACAGGGACAGGGAGACAGGGACAGGGAGACAGGGACAGGGAGACAGGGACAGGGAGACAGGGACAGGGAGACAGGGACAGGGAGACAGGGACAGGGAGACAGGGACAGGGAGACAGGGACAGGGAGACAGGGACAGGGAGACAGGGACAGGGAGACAGGGACAGGGAGACAGGGACAGGGAGACAGGGACAGGGAGACAGGGACAGGGAGACAGGGACAGGGAGACAGGGACAGGGAGACAGGGACAGGGAGACAGGGACAGGGAGACAGGGACAGGGAGACAGGGACAGGGAGACAGGGACAGGGAGACAGGGACAGGGAGACAGGGACAGGGAGACAGGGACAGGGAGACAGGGACAGGGAGACAGGGACAGGGAGACAGGGACAGGGAGACAGGGACAGGGAGACAGGGACAGGGAGACAGGGACAGGGAGACAGGGACAGGGAGACAGGGACAGGGAGACAGGGACAGGGAGACAGGGACAGGGAGACAGGGACAGGGAGACAGGGACAGGGAGACAGGGACAGGGAGACAGGGACAGGGAGACAGGGACAGGGAGACAGGGACAGGGAGACAGGGACAGGGAGACAGGGACAGGGAGACAGGGACAGGGAGACAGGGACAGGGAGACAGGGACAGGGAGACAGGGACAGGGAGACAGGGACAGGGAGACAGGGACAGGGAGACAGGGACAGGGAGACAGGGACAGGGAGACAGGGACAGGGAGACAGGGACAGGGAGACAGGGACAGGGAGACAGGGACAGGGAGACAGGGACAGGGAGACAGGGACAGGGAGACAGGGACAGGGAGACAGGGACAGGGAGACAGGGACAGGGAGACAGGGACAGGGAGACAGGGACAGGGAGACAGGGACAGGGAGACAGGGACAGGGAGACAGGGACAGGGAGACAGGGACAGGGAGACAGGGACAGGGAGACAGGGACAGGGAGACAGGGACAGGGAGACAGGGACAGGGAGACAGGGACAGGGAGACAGGGACAGGGAGACAGGGACAGGGAGACAGGGACAGGGAGACAGGGACAGGGAGACAGGGACAGGGAGACAGGGACAGGGAGACAGGGACAGGGAGACAGGGACAGGGAGACAGGGACAGGGAGACAGGGACAGGGAGACAGGGACAGGGAGACAGGGACAGGGAGACAGGGACAGGGAGACAGGGACAGGGAGACAGGGACAGGGAGACAGGGACAGGGAGACAGGGACAGGGAGACAGGGACAGGGAGACAGGGACAGGGAGACAGGGACAGGGAGACAGGGACAGGGAGACAGGGACAGGGAGACAGGGACAGGGAGACAGGGACAGGGAGACAGGGACAGGGAGACAGGGACAGGGAGACAGGGACAGGGAGACAGGGACAGGGAGACAGGGACAGGGAGACAGGGACAGGGAGACAGGGACAGGGAGACAGGGACAGGGAGACAGGGACAGGGAGACAGGGACAGGGAGACAGGGACAGGGAGACAGGGACAGGGAGACAGGGACAGGGAGACAGGGACAGGGAGACAGGGACAGGGAGACAGGGACAGGGAGACAGGGACAGGGAGACAGGGACAGGGAGACAGGGACAGGGAGACAGGGACAGGGAGACAGGGACAGGGAGACAGGGACAGGGAGACAGGGACAGGGAGACAGGGACAGGGAGACAGGGACAGGGAGACAGGGACAGGGAGACAGGGACAGGGAGACAGGGACAGGGAGACAGGGACAGGGAGACAGGGACAGGGAGACAGGGACAGGGAGACAGGGACAGGGAGACAGGGACAGGGAGACAGGGACAGGGAGACAGGGACAGGGAGACAGGGACAGGGAGACAGGGACAGGGAGACAGGGACAGGGAGACAGGGACAGGGAGACAGGGACAGGGAGACAGGGACAGGGAGACAGGGACAGGGAGACAGGGACAGGGAGACAGGGACAGGGAGACAGGGACAGGGAGACAGGGACAGGGAGACAGGGACAGGGAGACAGGGACAGGGAGACAGGGACAGGGAGACAGGGACAGGGAGACAGGGACAGGGAGACAGGGACAGGGAGACAGGGACAGGGAGACAGGGACAGGGAGACAGGGACAGGGAGACAGGGACAGGGAGACAGGGACAGGGAGACAGGGACAGGGAGACAGGGACAGGGAGACAGGGACAGGGAGACAGGGACAGGGAGACAGGGACAGGGAGACAGGGACAGGGAGACAGGGACAGGGAGACAGGGACAGGGAGACAGGGACAGGGAGACAGGGACAGGGAGACAGGGACAGGGAGACAGGGACAGGGAGACAGGGACAGGGAGACAGGGACAGGGAGACAGGGACAGGGAGACAGGGACAGGGAGACAGGGACAGGGAGACAGGGACAGGGAGACAGGGACAGGGAGACAGGGACAGGGAGACAGGGACAGGGAGACAGGGACAGGGAGACAGGGACAGGGAGACAGGGACAGGGAGACAGGGACAGGGAGACAGGGACAGGGAGACAGGGACAGGGAGACAGGGACAGGGAGACAGGGACAGGGAGACAGGGACAGGGAGACAGGGACAGGGAGACAGGGACAGGGAGACAGGGACAGGGAGACAGGGACAGGGAGACAGGGACAGGGAGACAGGGACAGGGAGACAGGGACAGGGAGACAGGGACAGGGAGACAGGGACAGGGAGACAGGGACAGGGAGACAGGGACAGGGAGACAGGGACAGGGAGACAGGGACAGGGAGACAGGGACAGGGAGACAGGGACAGGGAGACAGGGACAGGGAGACAGGGACAGGGAGACAGGGACAGGGAGACAGGGACAGGGAGACAGGGACAGGGAGACAGGGACAGGGAGACAGGGACAGGGAGACAGGGACAGGGAGACAGGGACAGGGAGACAGGGACAGGGAGACAGGGACAGGGAGACAGGGACAGGGAGACAGGGACAGGGAGACAGGGACAGGGAGACAGGGACAGGGAGACAGGGACAGGGAGACAGGGACAGGGAGACAGGGACAGGGAGACAGGGACAGGGAGACAGGGACAGGGAGACAGGGACAGGGAGACAGGGACAGGGAGACAGGGACAGGGAGACAGGGACAGGGAGACAGGGACAGGGAGACAGGGACAGGGAGACAGGGACAGGGAGACAGGGACAGGGAGACAGGGACAGGGAGACAGGGACAGGGAGACAGGGACAGGGAGACAGGGACAGGGAGACAGGGACAGGGAGACAGGGACAGGGAGACAGGGACAGGGAGACAGGGACAGGGAGACAGGGACAGGGAGACAGGGACAGGGAGACAGGGACAGGGAGACAGGGACAGGGAGACAGGGACAGGGAGACAGGGACAGGGAGACAGGGACAGGGAGACAGGGACAGGGAGACAGGGACAGGGAGACAGGGACAGGGAGACAGGGACAGGGAGACAGGGACAGGGAGACAGGACAGGGACAGGGAGACAGGGACAGGGAGACAGGGACAGGGAGACAGGGACAGGGAGACAGGGACAGGGAGACAGGGACAGGGAGACAGGGACAGGGAGACAGGGACAGGGAGACAGGGACAGGGAGACAGGGACAGGGAGACAGGGACAGGGAGACAGGGACAGGGAGACAGGGACAGGGAGACAGGGACAGGGAGACAGGGACAGGGAGACAGGGACAGGGAGACAGGGACAGGGAGACAGGGACAGGGAGACAGGGACAGGGAGACAGGGACAGGGAGACAGGGACAGGGAGACAGGGACAGGGAGACAGGGACAGGGAGACAGGGACAGGGAGACAGGGACAGGGAGACAGGGACAGGGAGACAGGGACAGGGAGACAGGGACAGGGAGACAGGGACAGGGAGACAGGGACAGGGAGACAGGGACAGGGAGACAGGGACAGGGAGACAGGGACAGGGAGACAGGGACAGGGAGACAGGGACAGGGAGACAGGGACAGGGAGACAGGGACAGGGAGACAGGGACAGGGAGACAGGGACAGGGAGACAGGGACAGGGAGACAGGGACAGGGAGACAGGGACAGGGAGACAGGGACAGGGAGACAGGGACAGGGAGACAGGGACAGGGAGACAGGGACAGGGAGACAGGGACAGGGAGACAGGGACAGGGAGACAGGGACAGGGAGACAGGGACAGGGAGACAGGGACAGGGAGACAGGGACAGGGAGACAGGGACAGGGAGACAGGGACAGGGAGACAGGGACAGGGAGACAGGGACAGGGAGACAGGGACAGGGAGACAGGGACAGGGAGACAGGGACAGGGAGACAGGGACAGGGAGACAGGGACAGGGAGACAGGGACAGGGAGACAGGGACAGGGAGACAGGGACAGGGAGACAGGGACAGGGAGACAGGGACAGGGAGACAGGGACAGGGAGACAGGGACAGGGAGACAGGGACAGGGAGACAGGGACAGGGAGACAGGGACAGGGAGACAGGGACAGGGAGACAGGGACAGGGAGACAGGGACAGGGAGACAGGGACAGGGAGACAGGGACAGGGAGACAGGGACAGGGAGACAGGGACAGGGAGACAGGGACAGGGAGACAGGGACAGGGAGACAGGGACAGGGAGACAGGGACAGGGAGACAGGGACAGGGAGACAGGGACAGGGAGACAGGGACAGGGAGACAGGGACAGGGAGACAGGGACAGGGAGACAGGGACAGGGAGACAGGGACAGGGAGACAGGGACAGGGAGACAGGGACAGGGAGACAGGGACAGGGAGACAGGGACAGGGAGACAGGGACAGGGAGACAGGGACAGGGAGACAGGGACAGGGAGACAGGGACAGGGAGACAGGGACAGGGAGACAGGGACAGGGAGACAGGGACAGGGAGACAGGGACAGGGAGACAGGGACAGGGAGACAGGGACAGGGAGACAGGGACAGGGAGACAGGGACAGGGAGACAGGGACAGGGAGACAGGGACAGGGAGACAGGGACAGGGAGACAGGGACAGGGAGACAGGGACAGGGAGACAGGGACAGGGAGACAGGGACAGGGAGACAGGGACAGGGAGACAGGGACAGGGAGACAGGGACAGGGAGACAGGGACAGGGAGACAGGGACAGGGAGACAGGGACAGGGAGACAGGGACAGGGAGACAGGGACAGGGAGACAGGGACAGGGAGACAGGGACAGGGAGACAGGGACAGGGAGACAGGGACAGGGAGACAGGGACAGGGAGACAGGGACAGGGAGACAGGGACAGGGAGACAGGGACAGGGAGACAGGGACAGGGAGACAGGGACAGGGAGACAGGGACAGGGAGACAGGGACAGGGAGACAGGGACAGGGAGACAGGGACAGGGAGACAGGGACAGGGAGACAGGGACAGGGAGACAGGGACAGGGAGACAGGGACAGGGAGACAGGGACAGGGAGACAGGGACAGGGAGACAGGGACAGGGAGACAGGGACAGGGAGACAGGGACAGGGAGACAGGGACAGGGAGACAGGGACAGGGAGACAGGGACAGGGAGACAGGGACAGGGAGACAGGGACAGGGAGACAGGGACAGGGAGACAGGGACAGGGAGACAGGGACAGGGAGACAGGGACAGGGAGACAGGGACAGGGAGACAGGGACAGGGAGACAGGGACAGGGAGACAGGGACAGGGAGACAGGGACAGGGAGACAGGGACAGGGAGACAGGGACAGGGAGACAGGGACAGGGAGACAGGGACAGGGAGACAGGGACAGGGAGACAGGGACAGGGAGACAGGGACAGGGAGACAGGGACAGGGAGACAGGGACAGGGAGACAGGGACAGGGAGACAGGGACAGGGAGACAGGGACAGGGAGACAGGGACAGGGAGACAGGGACAGGGAGACAGGGACAGGGAGACAGGGACAGGGAGACAGGGACAGGGAGACAGGGACAGGGAGACAGGGACAGGGAGACAGGGACAGGGAGACAGGGACAGGGAGACAGGGACAGGGAGACAGGGACAGGGAGACAGGGACAGGGAGACAGGGACAGGGAGACAGGGACAGGGAGACAGGGACAGGGAGACAGGGACAGGGAGACAGGGACAGGGAGACAGGGACAGGGAGACAGGGACAGGGAGACAGGGACAGGGAGACAGGGACAGGGAGACAGGGACAGGGAGACAGGGACAGGGAGACAGGGACAGGGAGACAGGGACAGGGAGACAGGGACAGGGAGACAGGGACAGGGAGACAGGGACAGGGAGACAGGGACAGGGAGACAGGGACAGGGAGACAGGGACAGGGAGACAGGGACAGGGAGACAGGGACAGGGAGACAGGGACAGGGAGACAGGGACAGGGAGACAGGGACAGGGAGACAGGGACAGGGAGACAGGGACAGGGAGACAGGGACAGGGAGACAGGGACAGGGAGACAGGGACAGGGAGACAGGGACAGGGAGACAGGGACAGGGAGACAGGGACAGGGAGACAGGGACAGGGAGACAGGGACAGGGAGACAGGGACAGGGAGACAGGGACAGGGAGACAGGGACAGGGAGACAGGGACAGGGAGACAGGGACAGGGAGACAGGGACAGGGAGACAGGGACAGGGAGACAGGGACAGGGAGACAGGGACAGGGAGACAGGGACAGGGAGACAGGGACAGGGAGACAGGGACAGGGAGACAGGGACAGGGAGACAGGGACAGGGAGACAGGGACAGGGAGACAGGGACAGGGAGACAGGGACAGGGAGACAGGGACAGGGAGACAGGGACAGGGAGACAGGGACAGGGAGACAGGGACAGGGAGACAGGGACAGGGAGACAGGGACAGGGAGACAGGGACAGGGAGACAGGGACAGGGAGACAGGGACAGGGAGACAGGGACAGGGAGACAGGGACAGGGAGACAGGGACAGGGAGACAGGGACAGGGAGACAGGGACAGGGAGACAGGGACAGGGAGACAGGGACAGGGAGACAGGGACAGGGAGACAGGGACAGGGAGACAGGGACAGGGAGACAGGGACA